>NC_057804.1:529052675-529352675 GCF_018294505.1 Triticum aestivum | reverse complement strand
ATGACGGCAACACCGGCGCCACTGCTCCTACCCTCTCACAACCAGCAGCGACAAAGAGAAGCACCGCTGGTGGCAACATGATCGCCGTGCCATGCACCAACTGTCATCTCCTGGTGATGCTGTGCAAGTCCTACCCCACCTGCCCCAACTGCAAGTTCGTGCAGTCGTTGGCACCGGCGCCGGCACCGGCGACGCCACAGGCGGCAGCTCATCGCATGCTCGACGCCGCTGTGAAGCCGCTGCAGACCCTGAGCCTTCTCCACTAGGCGGACATGATGGCTGTAGAAAGGAAACCCTAGTAGCTAGTAGACCAGATCAAAACCAGGGTTAGTGTTTGGGGGGAGGAACCGACTATGCATGTATGTTAATCAAGGGATGGAGCAAGTAAGTAAATCTTGTACTAGTAGTACTATAACTGTTATTAAGTATAATTAATCAATAGTAATGGTGATAAATGTGGCAGCAAGAGATTGATGCATGAACGCTGTACTACGTGAGTGGTACACACACTGTTGCCCCGGCCTTGAATGAAACTGAGGCAATAGGGCAGTGAAGGATCCGTCCTGGCCCTTGTCTTGTCCATTAAAGAAGAGGGTGGACGGCCGGTGGTGGTGCTGCTAGGTACTCCAGCTCCTCGGCGCCGCCATAAAGGCCTTCACTGGAGTAGTGGATTTGGGCCGAGGCAGTGAAGAGGAGCATGAATGCCACACCTACTCGGACTCGACTACTCCCTCCTCCTTCGGTTGCGCACTCCATTCCCTTCCGTGTCTCCTATCCCCAAAACACCATGGGATTAAGCCGCACTGACTCCCACTCAGAGTGAACAAACAATAACCTGAGATAGCTATACAGAGCTCGACACTCTGAGCAAGAAGAGGGCGAGGGATCCTAGGTTGTGCAAACTGTGAGTGCTGAGTGCAAAGCTACACGACACCTATACATGCAACGCAGGATGCAGCTCCACTCGCCCATGCGGCCATGCCCATGCTAATGAGCGTGCACTTCGCCACTTCCTCACGCACGCAAGGCGTCGAATCTACATGTGCATGCATGTGGCCATTGCCTCCCAGGAATCAGGCGTGGTTCTGCTCTTTCCCGCAGGCACTTGGCCCTAGGTTGGAAATCATGCTCTGTTCCTTGGTCACAGCACATTTTGAGCTCACTGCTCAGATGCCTCGGCCTAACTTGTCTACTGGGGGTGTGGGCAGCAGAGAGGATCTATTGCTCGTGCATTGCACAAATGATGAGAGTGGGCAGTGCCGAGTTAAACTATGCACAGTGACATGCCGTATTGCACTTGCACACCCAAGGCCACTTGACATCTCTTGTTAAGTGCTCTATCCGTGTTGCCACCATCATCATGTACGAGATGTGTGCACGTAAATACACTGCAGAGGTGGCATTCAATTACGTATTTGGCGTCTATACCATACTAGGCTGCTCGTTGCCGAGAATGCTTGGTGGTTTTAGTTGGACATCAATGAATTCAGATAGGTCTTCAAGGTCAAGGATACAGACATACAGTCTCGATCCAGACAGAGAGGGAGAGGTGGAGAACAACTTATTATTACTACTACTTTACAACTTTGCATTCATGTATAACTGTAATGAATCTGCTCCATACCTCAGCCATCTTTTGTTCCTATAAATATTTCAATTGGTAGTGACCCGTTCAGCTCGGATACTATCAACCATTATGTCTGCATCAATCGACTGTCTTCAGATCTCTGTTACTTTCCTCATCTTTATCTTTGCTCCTATTGAGATGTCAATCTTTCGGCTTTTCACTATTTCGAGCCAATGACCAAATAACCCAACTGAACTTGCATGATTATTTTAAACATTTTAACATGTTCCAAGTACTCTTTCAACTAACTTCATTGTGGTTCCATAGAAACACGCAGTCCTAGCCAGTAATAAGTAACTGCATATTAAAGATGAATAGGCTATTCACATTGCACAAATGGCCGAAGAAAATGGTGTTCAGTCGTGTAGAATAATGCTGTCAACATCAAACAGTTAACGGTCAGTAGAACATGGAAGTCTACACTATACAGAAGTCACTTTGACAAGGTACCCCAACATCAGTCCACCACCTTCAAGTTATGACTTAAGATTTGGATGCAGCATCAAGATTATTTGCAGGAAGAGTATATTTATTCCTAATTTGTCATGACTTGTTCTCATATCCCACTTATTCAAGAAACTGAATACTTCCACTACCTCAATACTAGCATAGCATTTCATTTATTCATTTATACACCAACCAATTCTGGAGTATGTTCGGCGATTAAATTTCACTACATTCATGATTTCCATCCTTGATAACCAATACAGCAACAGAACATCAATGATACCATTTACCTTAATAACGTTGAGAAAGCCTTTCCAAAGCGCGTTTTGGATACTGGCATGGAAGGAATATGTTTCACCGTGTAAAAAGCTCTACAGCTGGCCATCTGCACATGTTTGAATAACAATTATAATTTAGTTTCTAAGGGAATCTACATGATTAAAACAGGGCTAAGAATTAGTCGTAAGAGCAAGTCCAGCAGTTCCCCCATCCCCTCCCTCATCGTTCTTTTAGGGGAACAGAGCAAAAAAACTGCTTCCAGCAGTTCCCCAATCCTCTCCCCGTTTTTCTGGCCTCCCCCAAATCGTCCTCTCTCTCCCCTCTATGTAGGGGAACGGCGACCTCCCCGATCCCCTCCCCGACTCGCTGGACGAGGCAACAACTGCGCCCGGAAAACTCCCTCCCGCCACCACGCCACTGCCGTCGCTGCATCATCAGGTTCGTTTCTTCCTTGATTTTCTCTCAGATCCGAGCAGAATAGAGAATCTAGGGGAGGGAGATAGGGCGCCGCCGGGCAATGGAGGAGGGCCGCGGCTGCGGTGGCTGGGGGAGGGGCGCGGCTGCCGTCGCTGGACGAGGGGAGGGGCGTGGCTACCGCCGGGCAGTGGATTCTGCGAGGAGGGGCGCGGCGGCAGTGGATAAGGGGGTGGGGGTTTGCTGGCCTGTATCAAAGGTTGGTTGATGCGTGCTTGCATCAGAGAGCAGCTAGCAGATTTTTTGTAGAAAAAGGAGCAGCTAGCAGATGTGTGTTGCTAGAAATTTTTCTACATCAGAGAGCAGCTAGCTAGTGTAGATGCGGCTACATGGGTGATGCGTTGTCCTCTTTTCCCCTAAAATAGCGATGATGTTGCTGATTGCTGCAAATTTACATGGAAAACAGAGAGCTAGCTTGCTAGAATCTATGCTGCTGCTATTGCTAGTTATTTGAGTTTAATCTCAGTGTACCTTTGTTTTTGTTACAGATTTTGGTAATGGACGATCAGAGTTATTTTGATCTTTTGCAAAATGATGTCGGATTGAATGATTTGCATTGGACCGAAGAACAACATGTCGATCTTGAAGGGCCTGAAGAACAACAAACTGATCTTGAGGGGCATGACGAAGAACAAACTGATCTCGAAGGGCCTACAGAACCTACCCCTCCTATGACAGCAAGGTCTTCGAAAGCAAAGGCGAAGAAAGTAAGCGCTTCCAAAGCAAGTGCTTCGAAGAGGCAAAAGAATTTCAGCAAGGCTGAAGACTTAACTTTGGTGGATGCGTACCTCGAGATAGCTCAAGATCCAATCATAGGAGTAGACCAATCTCGTGATTGTTATTGGAAAAGAATCGATGCTTACTTCCATGCCAATAAATCTGAAGACCATGGTCGCACACAAGGTTCTCTTCAGCATCGTTGGGCTATTATTTAAGAACAAGTGAATAGGTTAAAGATGCAGCATGGCGGGCTCAAAGTTCTTCCAGTACAGTTAATAGTAGTGCCATGGAATCATTTGGGGGTATCTTGGAGACAAGGGAGTCAAAAAGACAAGAGCGGTTTGAGCTCATGATTGCAATGGACAAACAGAGAGAAGAAGATAGGTTGGTAGAAGAAAGAAAGAAACTTGCAATACAAGAAAAAAAGATGGAATTAGAAGAAGAAAAGATACGAATCATGAGAATGGCGGAAGAACGCATGATGGGGGCTGAAGAAAGCAAAATAATGAGCATGGACCTTAGTGGCATGGATGAGCAAGAACAAGAATTCTACAAATTAAGAAAGAGCCAGATCATCAACCGACATCGTAACTCGTCGGCTTGAGCTATGTGTTGTAATCTGTATTACTTATTATCTTCGAACCATTTGGATAAAATGTGTCTTGTAATCTGTACTACTTATTATCTTCGAACCATTTGGATGAAATGTATCTTGTAATCTGTACTAATTATTGTCTTTGAACCATTTGGATGAACTATGTGTAGTAATCTGTACTATATCTCTGAAACATTTGGCTGACTATGTTAGCTAGATAATTGCTTCCATTATTTAGAAAATGATACAGATAGTGCTTACACTCCCATTATAATTGAAAAACAATACACACTTGCATAATCTAAAATGGTGACATAGACTACATTATTGAAAGCTACATCAGTCCACGGATCTGCCACAGGTGCTCAACTAGATCAACTTGCCGCTGACAGTGAACTTGTTTGTCTCGAATATCACTCTGAGCTTGAAGAAACTGAGTCAATGTAGCCGCCTCTCGGTGAGAAGGTGTCACTAGTTCTCCCATGTTATCGTAGCGGTAGTCTACATGACTTCCACGCTCATCTTCTATTATCATGTTATGCAGGATGATACAAGCTGTCATCACTTCTCCGAGTGTCTCCAGATCCCAATACCTTGCCGGTCCACGTACAATAGCAAAACGAGCTTGCAGAACACCAAAGGCTCGTTCGACATCCTTCCGACATGCTTCTTGAAACCGGGAGAAATTTTTGTTCTTCTCACCTTTGGGATTTGGAATTGTCTTCACAAATGTTGCCCGCTGCGGATATATGCCATCTGCAAGGTAATACCCCGTGTTGTAGTTGTGTCCATTGATGGTATAATTCACTTCTGGAGCATGCCCTTCAACTAGGTTTGCAAACACGGGTGAACGGTGGAGGACATTCATATCATTATGAGATCCTGGTAAACCAAAGAAAGAATGCCAAATCCAAAGGTCTTGTGAAGCAACGGCTTCAAGAATGACCGTGGGTACGCGTTTATGGCCAACAAAAAAAACTTTGTGTGCAGTAGGGCAATTTTTCCACTTCCAATGCATGCAGTTGATGCTTCCGAGCATACCCGGAAACCCCCTTTGCTCTCCAATTGCAAGTAATCTAGCAGTATCTTCAGCATTTGGAGATCTTAGGTATTGACCCCCAAAGACCTCGATCACAGCACGCACAAATCTTCTAAGATTTTCTAAAGCGGTGGACTTTGCTAGCCGACAATACTCATCAGTAAGATCAGCTGCTATCCCATAAGCTAGGATTCGAAATACTGAGGTTAATTTTTGATAAGGATGTAAACCAGGAACACCAGCACTATTTCTTCTCAGGGAAAAATAGCTATCATGTGCCTCTATAGCACTTGCTATGCGCAGAAAAAGAGGATGATGCATTCTATACATGTGAACAGTGGCGGAGCCAGGATTTTCGATATGGGTATGCGTGGTAAAAAAATTTGCTTCACGACATTGTAAGAAATAGAAAATTTCATAATAATAACAAAAGAAACATGTTACATAGTGATGGCGGCATACGGGCATGGTGGGCAGTCTCACAAATTCAAATATTCGAATTCAGAAATTTATATGCATGAGATTCACCTTGCTTTCTCTGTACTGCTTCACAAGTTTTCTAGCGAGCCAATGCAAACAACATCCAAAATTTACTGGATGCTACAATAGGTCAATCGAAACAAAATTAGGGAGTGAAAACAATCATCTCTTCTTATCTAACAAATAGGAGAAATCAAGATTGAACACTCGCTGACTCAAAAAAAACAATCACAGGAATCGGTGCCTGATATGTGTGCACCGGTGGTGCCGCGGCGGCCGCCGTTTCTCAATTGGAGGCGAAGCAGCGAACAGGCGCAAGAAGATCGATCTGCTAAATCCAAGATGGCAGATCGGGGACTATGCCGATGGCAGATGCGGGCATGCGGCGCAACGATGTGCGTCACAGGCGGCGGAGGAGGCGCAGCGCAGCGCAGCGGCGGTTGAATCGAACGATCGAGGCGACACGTTCCAGGTCGTGTTGTCTCCTCGGCTTTGTCAATCGGCCAGCCACATCATTGCCTCAACAATAAGGCCCAGTAGCACTAACTAGCAACGTAGTAGCCCAATCTTGGCCCAAGTGGCGCTGGAATCGTTCTCTTCTTTGTTTCTCTTCTCTGTACGTACAAAAAGATTGTCATATGTGATATAAAGGCATATAAGAGCTTATATATTGAATTTCTTTTGCAAAAAAGATTGGGTATGCATTGCATACCCTTGCATTAGCCTAGCTCCGCCCCTGCCTGTGAAGAAAAACTTAAATGAGACATGAAGAGCAACTACTATGGTGAAAACGAAATAGATGCACCAATCTCATACCTATTGCGAAACATCCTTGCCTTGAAGGTGGGGTTCTCTGCAAAATAGTCCTTGTGGAGATTCTGAAAGCGTTCCGCAAAATCGCGCTGAAGAGATTGACGTCCCGGTTGTGAACCTCCATGTCGTGGAGCATCCAACCGGGCTTCTTCTTCCTCTGCTACAATTGCAGCCATCATGAGTTCCTCATCTTCGGAGGAGGAATCTTCGCAAAACTGTCGGGCCAAACTTCGACGGTGACTCATTTCGTTGTGGAGAGATGGCAGAGAGATGGCGCAAGAGAAGTAGAAGAGGAGGCACGATCAGGATTGTGATAGATATGAGGGTTGATCATGTATTTATAGGGCTGAAACTAGCCGTTGGAAAACTAGCCGTTGGAAACTAGCCGTTGGTAGTTATGAAATATTCTTAAAATATAGAATAAGGGAGATGTTTAGGGGAACTGCTGGAGTTGAGTAATTTTTAGGGAAGAATCTTTTTAGGGGAATCCCCTGTTTTGAGATATAGGGGAGAAATTTTAGGGGAACTGCTGGACTTGCTCTAAGAACTTTCAGTTTGGTACTCAGAAATGGCCAGGGGGTCAATTGAGTTACATAGAAGTATAACAGTTCCTCCACATGAAAAAAATCTGGTCAAACCTAGACCACTGTATAACAATCAGAATGGCCCTTCTTTTTCTGTCCATGTATTTATTTAAGACAGCAGGAAATCATCTTGTTATTGGGCCGTTAAATAAAGCAAATGTATAACAGCAGGTCGTTCAAGAAACTATGCACAACACGAAGATGAGCTTTAAATAAATGAAATGCTGTCTGCTGCTAAGTTTTCGTTTTCTCTCTACAGTCATGGCTATTATGAGGTGCATGAACAAGGAACAAACACTGCCACACTTCATGCCAAGTTAGAAGAACATAACCTTCCCATTTTAAATGGAAATAAATGTTCTTCAATGCTGAATATATATCTTCTGAATGAACATGTGACACATCTGCCGCAAAAAACGTGTGAAACTCTCCATCCATCCCAATAATACCATAGCCAGGGTTCTTCTTTACACCACTATCTCTCATCGACATCCTCAGCATCTTCACCTGATCACATTCATTTTTACTTGCATATATTTGGCATACCCTTTGCAACTTCGAATGCCTCTTCAATAAGTCCAATTTTACCCAAAAGATCAATAGTGCATGCATAATGTTCTGCTTTAAGTTCAATCTGACAGCTCATTTTCATTTCTTCAAAATACCGCCGCCATTCTGAAACTAACCCTTTTTTGTGTGAATCATTCTGAAACTATCCCACTATGACTGCATGCAGAAAGTACCCCAAGGAATGTAATCTCATCAGGCACATACCTTTTCCTTCCAACTACTCAAATAGATAAAAGGCCATCACCATCGAATTCCAACTCACTACATTTCTCTCTCCCATCTCATTCACGGCAAGTACAGCCTTACCACTGATAATGTAGTTATTATATATGCACCTACCAAGATCCAGGCAACCCAACTGAGCAGGGGCGGAGCTAGGCTAATGCAAGGATATGCAATGCATACCCAATCTTTTTTGCAAAAGAAATTCAATATATAAGCTCTTATATGCCTTTATATCACATATGACAATCTTTTTGTACGTACAGAGAAGAGAAACAAAGAAGAGAACGATTCCAGCGCCACTTGGGCCAAGATTGGGCTACTACATTGCTAGTTAGTGCTACTGGGCCTTATTGTTGAGGCAATGATGTGGCTGGCCGATTGACAAAGCCGAGGAGACAACACGACCTGGAACGTGTCGCCTCAATCGTTTGATTCAACCGCCGCTGCGCTGCGCTGCGCCTCCTCCGCCGCTTGTGACGCACATCGTTGCGCCGCATGCCCGTATCTGCCATCGGCATAGTCCCCGATCTGTCATCTTGGATTTAGCAGATCGATCTTCTCGCGCCTGTTTGCTGCTTCGCCTCCAATTGAGAAACGGCGGCCGCCGCGGCACCACCGGTGCACACATATCAGGCACCGATTCCTGTGATTGTTTTTTTTTTTTTGAGTCAGCGAGTGTTCAATCTTGATTTCTCCTATTTGTTAGATAAGAAGAGATGATTGTTTTCACTCCCTAATTTTGTTTCGATTGACCTATTGTAGCATCCAGTAAATTTTGGATGTTGTTTGCATTGGCTCGCTAGAAAACTTGTGAAGCAGTACAGAGAAAGCAAGGTGAATCTCATGCATATAAATTTCTGAATTCGAATATTTGAATTTGTGAGACTGCCCACCATGCCCGTATGCCGCCATCACTATGTAACATGTTTCTTTTGTTATTATTATGAAATTTTCTATTTCTTACAATGCCGTGAAGCAAATTTTTTTACCACGCATACCCATATCGAAAATCCTGGCTCCGCCACTGCAACTGAGCACACTCACTACGGTCGCATTGATCAGCTCGACATTTTCTTCAACCATCTTTTTTAAACAACCTCACTGCTTCCCCAGGATGATTTGCCTGTGAATAAGCAGCGGTCATGCAACTCCAAGAAACTGTATTCCTCCTAGGCATATCCTCAAACGGGTGAGCTGCACTTTCTATGTGACCGCGCTTGCCAGAAATGCTAGTCACCTAGGAGCACACATCCTTGACCGCCGTGCCGTCGAAAACCACCCTGGTAGAGGACACACACCCGAATTTCCCAAACATATGCATTCTCCAAGCTCACACTTCCACCTACACCACCCTCTGCAACATGGTGATAGTGACGACCCTCCTTCCCCCGCGCTAGCAATACCATCTGCCCATATCGACGATAGCATAGCAGCCAGGACGGGCGCGGAGAAAACTCCTTGTTGCTGCGGTGCAGCTCCGCCGTTGGTGGCCCGCGGACGGCGGGAGCAGTAGACGCAGCGACGCCCTCTCGGGATCCGGCGGTGCGGGAGGACGCGACGACCCCATCTTGGGCGCCATAGATGCAGGAGGACGCGCGACAGTGGAGATAACGGAGAGAGAAGTGGAAGGAGGAGCGTGGGGGCGGGCGGAGCGCGACCAGGTCGCCGGCAGCGGCCGTAGGAGCAGCACTGTCCCTCGAAGCCGCGAAGCCCATAGCGTGGACCACGCGCGATGCGCTGGCCGCTAGTTCTGTTTTGATCTCGCGGTGCTTTTCTTTTTTATCAAGAAAACTTCTAATTTATTCATCTTCAATCAATTTTTTTAACTATTCATCTTCAATCATTGTAGTATAAGGAACACCAGAAATAATAAAAATTACATCCAGAGCTATAAAACACCTAGCGACAACTACAAACATTGAAGCGAGCCGAAAAGGCGCGCCGCTGTCATCAGCCCTCCCTCGCCGAAGTCGGACAAAACTTGTTGTAATAGACAGTCGAAAATTTGTCCTGTTAAGGCCCTATAGGACGAGCGCACCAAAACAACAACTACCGCTGATGAAGAATAGCGTAGATCGGAAGGATGCAACCTGAAAACACACCAACGACAACCAAATTCAAACAGATCCACCAAAGATAGATCTGCTGGAGATACACCTTAACACGTCCATCAATGATGCTAGACGCATCACCGGGACGGGGGCTAGACGGGGAGAATCTTATTCCATCTTCAAGGAGTCGTCGTCGTGTTGCCTTCCTGAGCAGCACACAAACCCTAACAAAACTCAGAGAACCATCTAAAAACGGAGCCCTCCCGTCGACAAAGGTCGGGATCCGGCCTAAACTAAACCTAAGTCAACTAATCCTTTCGTTTCCATATAAGATCATTTTTCACACTATGAGGGAGTGGCTGTCAACCAAACCCTAAAGCCAACTCAAACACACGACCCCCAAATGGTCCTATAGCGTTCGTTTAGGATAAATGGACACAAATTGTGGCCCAAAGCGGCGGAGCAAACGGAGAATGTCTGGTTTTTTGTCCATCGCGACGCATACCCGGCTCAAATTTGGGTCGCGTTTGCGTCGAAAGGAACAATGTGCAGATGGACAGGATGCGCGCCCTTGTCATCCCCTGGCCCACTCGTTGGGGACACAACACACCCACTTTTTCTTCATTTCCCAAAAACCCTCTCGCGCTCCCACTCTCCTCTCTCCATGGATGGCACCCCGAAGAAACCCGGTGGCCAGGCCGCCACCACCGCCCGCCCCACGACGAAGAAGAGGAAGAAAGAGCGGTCGGAGCTCAGGCCGGCGGAGGTCGCATGGCTCGACATTGTATAGGCCAAGAGAAGGGCTCAGCGGACCGTTGCACGTGGAGAAGAAAGCCACTGCCGACTACGCTGCCGAGGCCGCGGCCATGCAGCACAATGTCGCCGTCGACCACAATAAGGCCATCACCGCCAAGGCCATGCAGGCAGCGACGACGCAGACCCTCTTCATATGCTGGGGTTGTGCCTACCCGGGCCGGCCATTCTCTCCGCCGCCGCCATGGCCGCGGGCTCCTCGGTCGTTCACCCTCCTCAGTACCAGTCGCCGAGCTCCTCCATAGCACCGGAGACGTCCGGTTTTCATGAACTATGGCTGTTGGCTTGAACTACGGGCCACGATGATAAAATTTTATTTGTAAAAAGTTTCAGACGGTCGGACAAGATGTGTCCACGCGGTGGACGCATCCAGAAAAACGGCCGGCGCCGCCTTCATTGACCTACCCAAACAGCAAAATTCGAGTTGGCCTAAATCGACTATCATGTGACCGTCATGTGCATGGGACGGGGCCACACGTCCTGTCTTCTCCAAGTAAACACCCGTTTCTTCGCAAAGACCAGACCACCCGTTTGTTCCGCCCGGGGTGCCCGGCTGTCCACGCTTTCCTACTTGCTCCGCGTTGTGTTGTCACCGCCCTCGGTACTGTTCCCACTTGCCAAACCACTCTTGTTTAAGCTTGACACTTGGTCTCGGGTAAAAAGGAAATGTACGGTAGGCCATGAATTACTAGTGCGCCTTTTGGTCCTTGTGGTTTCTGAAGACGCCATCGTGAGAGCAAAACATGGATCGATGTCTAGCTAGCTGCTAATCATTTCGTGGCCTGTGCTACAATTGTGCTGACATGCGAGCAAATACACGTTAGATATCATTCTGCTCGGCCGGGTACTATTCATATATTTTTTTTCCTGAAACAGGTCCTATTCATTTCGCCCTGCTGCTGTCTAAACCAAAATCACCTACGGGGACGGCATTGTCTGTCAGGGTATAGTTTAAACTTGTACTCCAAAGCTCATGGAGCTTTTTTTTCGAAAAAGGGGTTTACCCCGGTCTCTGCATCAGAATGATGCATACGGCCATTTTATTAAACGCAAGAGGTTCAACAAAGGTCTCATAGTCTCATACAAAAGAACAAAAGCTCAACAAAGAGCATGAAAAGCAAAGAAAAGAGATAGCCACAACCGGCAGGCAAAAACAGATAGGAAACTAAACACTTATCCTATTACATGACCGCCATTCAAACCGGTTGAATATATCCCGAGCTACCGTCTCCCATCGGATAGAACCAGTAACCAAATGTTCCCTGGCCTCCGTCGGAGTGAGTAGCGACCACATACGGATGAGTGTAGTGGCCCTGAAGATAACCTGCAAGAAATGAAAATTTGTCGTTCTGTTAAAAACCAAATCGTTTCTGCAATTCCAGGTTGCCCAGAGTAAAGCACATACTCCTACTCGGATATGTCTTGCTGTTACTACGTCAATCCCATCTAACCACGTCCCAAATAACGTGTTAATGGAATTCGGAGGCGCTATATTAAAAGCTATGTGGATAGACCTCCACAATTTTTTTGCCAAAGGGCAATCAAGAAAGAGGTGTCTGATTGATTCATCACTATCACAAAAACTACATCTTTTAGATCCTATCCAGTTGTGCTTCGCCAAATTGTCGTTAGTTAGGATGACTTGTTTGTGTACAAACCACATAAACACTTTGATTTTTAAAGGCACTTTGACTTTCCAAACATGTTTCGATCGAGGTATGACGCTAGCGTCAATAATATCCATATACACGGAGTTAACTGAAAACTCCCCATTCTTAGTTAGTTTCCAGCGAATCTGGTCAGGCTGTTGAGATAGTTGGACATCCATTAAACATCTCACAAGATGGAGCCAATCTTCCCAATGATTTCCTACTAGCGTCCTCCTGAATTGAATATTAAGAGGATTTGACTGTAATACTGTTGCAACGTAAGCATCTCTTCGCTGAACAATATTATAGAGAGAAGGATATTGGATCGCAAGAGGAGCATCCCCTAGCCATGTATCCTCCCAGAATCTTGTGGAAGCACCATTTTGAACTACGAACTTTGTCCTATTGAAGAAAGCTGATTTCACTCGCATGAGTCCCTTCCAGAAAGGCGAATCAGTCGGTCTTACCGTCACCTGGGGACAAAGTTTTGGACTGAAGATACTTAGCATGAAGAATCTGTGCCCAAGTGGCATCCGTCTCTACAGATAACTTATACAGCCATTTGCTGAGAAGACATATGTTCTTTACCTCCAGATTTTCAATGCCTAGACCCCCCCTGGTCTTTCGGCCTGCAAATGACATCCCACTTAGCGAGTCTGTATTTTCTTTTTAAATCATCGCTCTGCCAGAAGAAGCGTGATCGATAAAAGTCTAGCCTTTTCCGTACTCCAACTGGTACTTCGAAAAAAGACAATAGAAACATAAGCATACTCGTGAGAACCGAATTGATCAGAATCATTCGTCCTCTGTATGACAGAAGCTTGCCCTTCCAGCAGCTCAGTTTTTCTCAAATCGATCTTCAATGCTCTTCCACTCTTTGTTAGAGAGCTTGCGATGGTGAATTGGTATACCCAAATACGTGAAAGGTAAAGATCCCAATTTACACCCGAACAATTCTTTGTATGCTTGTTGTTCTTCTTTAGCTCTTCCAAAGCAGAAAAATTCACTTTTGTGGAATTTAATATTCAACCCCGATAATTGTTTGAACAAGCATAACACTAGCTTCATATTTCTAGCTTTAGCCACATCATGCTCCATAAAGATAATAGTATCATCAGCGTACTGTAGGATAGACACTCCCCCGTCAACTAAATGTGGGACGAGGCCCCCTACCTGACCAGCATCCTTGGCCCTTCCTATTAAGATTGTCAACATATCTACGACAATGTTAAATAGAATCGGTGACATCGGATCTCCTTGTCGCAGGCCCTTGTGTGCCTGGAAGTAATGACTTATATCATCATTAAATTGATTCCAACACTCCCTTTGCGTGAACGAATCTACCTGGTCTCTCCAGGCCTGATCGAAACATTTCATACGCAAAGCATGCTGAAGAAAAGGCCATTTGACTTTGTCGTACGCTTTCTCAAAATCCACTTTTGAAAACCACCCCGTCAAGTTTTTTCGTGTGGACTTCATGGAGCGTTTCATGCAAAACCACAACCCCTTCTAGGATGTTTTTGTCCGGCATGAAAGCAGTTTGGGATGGCCGAACCACCGAATGTGCAATCTGTGTAGCCTATTAGTCCCAACCTTGGTAAAAATTTTGAAGCTAACATTCAGAAGACAGATCGCCCTAAATTGCTCAATCCTCACAGCCTCTGTTTTCTTTGGCAGAAGCGTGATAGTGCGAAAGTTCAAGTGAAATAAGTGCAACTGTCCCAAAAAAAAAGGTCCTGGAACATCGGGAGCAACTCCCCTTTAATAATGTGCCAACATTTCTTATAAAACTGTAACGCCCTCGATGCGGCTATATCTCCCACGTGTCGAAGCACGACTTAGAGGCATAACTGCATTGAAAGCAATGTCGCAAGTGAGGTAATCTTCACACAACCCATGTAATACACAAGGGAAAGAGATACATAGTTGGCTTACAATCGCCACTTCACACAATTACATGAATAAAGCATTACATCATCCAGATACAATCAAGGTCCGACTACGGAACCAAAATAAAAGAAGAACCCCAAATGCGACAAAGGTCCCCGATCGACCCCAACTGGGCTCCACTACTGATCAACTAGAACGAAACAACACAAAGGGCAAGATCTTCATCGAGCTCCTCCTTGAGCTTGGTTGCGTCACCTGTTCGGTAACATAGGCACCTACAAACTGGTTTTGGAAGTATCTGTGAGTCACGGGGACTCAGCAATCTCGCACCCACGAGATCAAGACTATTTAAGCTTATAGGAAGGTAGGAGTAATGAGGTGGAGCTGCAGCAAGCGACTAGCATATATGGTGGCTAAATGCGCAAATGAGAGCGAGAAGAGAAGGCAAAGCACGGTCGATAAAAGTATGATCAAGAAGTGATCCTATGGCAACCTACGTCAAGCATAACCCCAACACCGTGTTCACTTCCCGGACTCCGCCGGAAAGAGACCATCACGGTTACACACACGGTTGATGTATTTTAATTAAGGTCAACTTCGGGTTTTCTACAACCGGACGTTAACAAATTCCCATCTGCCCATAACCGCGGGCACGGCTTTCGAAAGTTCAAATCCCTGCAGGGGTGTCCCAACTTAGCCCATAACAAGCTCTCACGGTCAACGAAAGAATAGACCTCCACCCGAGACATTCCGATCAGACTCGGTATCCCGGTACAACAAGACATTTCGACAGGGTAAAACTAAACCAGCAACACCGCCCGAATGTGCCGACAAATCCCGATAGGAGCTGCACATATCTCTTTCTCAGGGCACACTCAGATGAGCGCTCCATACAACTAAAACCAAACCTCGAGTTTCCCCGAGGGGGCGCTGCACAGGACTCTAGTTCGGACCAACACTCAGTGGAGCACTGGCCCGGGGGGGTTAAAAAAATGATGACCCTTGAGTCTGCAGAACCCAAGGGAAAGAAAAGGCTAGGTGGCAAATGGTAAAACCAATGTTGGGCATTGCTGGAGAAGCTTTACTTAAGGCGAACTGTCAAGGGGTTCCCATTATAGCCCAACCGCGTAAGGAACGCAAAATCCGGGAACATAACACCGATATGACGGAAACTAGGGCGGCAAGAGTGGAACAAAACACCAGGCATAAGGCCGAGCCTTCCACCCTTTACCAAGTATATAGATGCATTAATTAAGTAAGATATATTGTGATATCCCAACAAGTAAACATGTTCCAACAAGGAACAACATCTCCATGTTCCAACAAGGAACAAACTTCAATCTTCACCTGCAACTAACAACGCTATAAGAGGGGCTGAGCAAAGCGGTAACATAGCCAATCAACGGTTTGCTAGGACATGGTGGGTTAGAGGTTTGACATGGCAATTTGGGAGGCTGACAAGCAAATGGTAGGCATCGTAGCATTGGCATGGCAAAAGAGCGAGCAAACTAGCATAGCAAAGATAGTAGTGATTTCGAGGGTATGATCATCTTGCCTGAGATCCCGCAAGGAAGAAGAAAGAGTCCATGAAGAAGACAAACGGCCGTAGATGAACGAATCCTCACAACTCCGGAACGAAACCGAAGCTAACGAGAGAAGCAACCCGGAAAGAAACAAACAACATGGTAAACAACCAGCACATCAACATGGCATGATGCACAATCAAGTATGATGCATGTCCGGTTTAATGAGGCATGACATGGAACAATGAAGCAAACAACACTACAATTTAAGTGGAGCTCAATATGCACGAGTTGCATATTGACGGAACACCACATCAATTATTTAGTTCTCTCTCGGTTAGGTACTCAACAATATTAAGTGTTATTAAACATGGCAAGAGGTGAAGCATAATATAAACTATACCATCTAAACAATTTAAATGGGGCCGGATATAAAAACAACAAATTCGGTAAATCCCCATATGCATTTAGCAACTTAATGCAACAACAAGTTAAACATTTTAAATGTTGTTATCATGATGTGGATGACATATACAAGTTTTATGCAATTTTTATGAAAATGTTGACAAGAGCATTAAGAAGCATTTGGTCACCATGGCGGAACAAAAAGGGTGCCACGGCGACGAATCCGAAAATGATGCCACGGCAACATTCCGGTCCCGGTAACTCATGGAGGTACCGGTGCAAAAGGAAGTGTGACGTGAGCAAGTCATGCAAGATGGTGGGGTGATCCCGAATTCCGGGTTCCACGTGTCGACGGCAAGGCAATGAGGAACGCGCAAGAACAACTCGGACATAGTGCAAACACGGGCATCTCATACAACCCACATTCGTTCTCGGAAGGTCGTCTCGGGGTTATACCTTCGAAGCGTGCATCTTCGGAGCGGTTCGAGTCGTCGAGGGAAGTAGTGGTACTCGTTTCGTAGATGAACTTGACGGTTCCGTTACACAGGTCTTCGGCGACGGTAGTGGTACACGGGTCGAAGAGGAACTTGGCGTATCCACGTGTAGGGGTACTTGGCGATCGACGGACGTCGTGGTACTTGTTGGTCCGGGTCTTGGCGTAACCAGGGAACGTCTTGTGAGGCGGTAACAAAGGTGTTCGTCGAGGTACTTGGCGGACTTCCGGTCGAACAGCAACAAGCTTTGCAGGTGCATGAAGGCAGAGGCAGCGAGGAACCTCCGGGCAACGCAGGGAAGTCCTGCTGGAGCTACTGCTCGTCGCCGACGGGGAGGTACGGCTGGCTGCGGGAGAAACTTCGCTCGGGGCAGAGGCGGGCAAGGTCGAGGCCTCGATCCAAGGTGGAGGCGCACAGGAGGAGGCTCGAGGCGCGCTGGAGCATGGCGGCGCGGCGGCCGGACGAAGCACGGAGGCGCGATGGAGGTCGCGGCGCGGTGAAGTCGCAGGCGAGGTGCGGGCGTAGCAGAGGAGACGAGGCGGCGCTTGGGGCTCGGGGTCGCGGGGAAGGAGCAGCTCCGGTGCTGCGGCGCCGGAGACGGCAGGAGATCGACGTCCTGGGGCAGCGCGGCGAGGCCAAGCCCGGCGGCAGCAAGCGGGCTCCGGTGGCCGGCTGGAGGTGCGGAGGCGACGCGGGTGACGAGGAGGCGCGGGCCGAATGGCTGTGAAGGGGATCGGGCGAGGCGCTCCTCTCGTGCGTGGGAGGACGAGAGGGAGAGGGTGAGATCGAGAGGAGGGAGTGGATCGATCGGGAGAGAGGGCGACGAGGTCGGGCGCTGGCGGCGGAAGGAAAACGAGGAGGAGAGGATCGAGAGGAGGGAGTCGGGCTAGCGGGGCTAGGGTTCGGTCGGTGGGGCGCCGGCTGGGCTGCAGATGGGCCTTGGAGGCTGGGCCTGGGAGGTCCAAGAGGTCGGCTAGAGCCAGCCTCTGTCCCTCTCACTTATTTTCCATAACAGGAAAAATATGCAAGGAATGAAAAGTTGTGAAGAAAAGGTTAAGGAGTTTGGGCATGGGGTTAATTTCATGGACTCACAAAAATGAGTTTGATCCAAGAAAAATAGAAAGGCCATGATTGCAAGATTTAAATTCAAACTCATTTGAATTTAATTCAAATGGTTTTGAACTAGGACTTGATAAAAGGAAGGTCCAAAAATGTTCGGATTTTTGGTGGAGCTCCGGAAAATGATGAAAGAATAAATGGCAAAGTTGGAGATCAAGAATTAAGACAACAAAGGCATTGGATATTTTGCAAGTGTGTTATGGTGATTTCCAAAAAATGAAATATTTATTATAGCTCCCTAATAATAGTAGGAGACTTTGAATATGTTTTAAAGAGAAATCACCATGTGAATATCCCTCGATTTAAATAGATCAACGATCTATGCAATTTATTTAGTTGAGGTTTTAAAAATTAATGATATGATGGCATGATGACATGATGCAATGCAAAAATAAAAGGGGCAGACACAAATGAAACACATGGCGAAACCCGGAATATATGGAAGTCTTCTGGAGCGTCGGTCTCAGGGCGTTACAACACTCCACCACTACAAGAGGATCTCGTCCCGAGATCTAGGATGGCACCGGAGAGAAACGGAAGAGGAAGAGAAGAGGTAAAACTAAGTTGCATCTTCGACCAATGAGTGAAACCAAAGAACCTTGAGAGGTTGAGCAATTTAAAAGAAAGGGCACAACTGAGAAGAACGAGATTGCAAACAATCCGTTAGAGGAAAAAAAGGAACAAGGAACATTACGAGAACTTGAAGGTTGCAAAGACATGAATCAAGAGTTTAATGGACAAGATAGAATTCGAAACCACTCCGGTTAAAACAAGATGAGAGGGGAAGAATTCGGGCAGTACTCCGGTTGAACATGGAAGGAATAGAACATGAACTTGACAAGATGAGAGGATACTTGTTGAAATGAACAACACACTGCCTCCGAACTATTGAAAGAATGGCACAAGGGGTAAGAAAGATTTCAGACAGCTCTCCAGTTGAGGAAGGAGGGAAAACTTGATAAAATTAGAGAACTCGAATGAAAACATGACACTTCGGTTAAATGGATAAGTAAGGAAAAGAACATGATCTCCAAAATGATATAATGGGTCAAAGAAAACATCACAATGCCTTCGGGACAAATGAAAGAGTGAAATCGAGAGAACAGAGAAGAGAATAACAACTTCTATCACAATTGAATTTGAAAGAGCCTCCTTAAAAAGAAGGATTGAACGGAGTTGTTAGAAAACCAACAACGAAAAGAATAAGCTTGTAGTGGACTTATTGAAACATCTCAACATTATGAGGTGACAAATGGCCACTAAAGGAAACCATTGATTTGAGTGAGAGCGCCAAGGCGATGAAAAACTTCTTTCACCAAGAGGATAGGAGAAAACTTGGATCATTTATAAGCACCATAGATAGCAACAAACCTTAGGGAAGGCTTTAGGTGGAATATAACCCAAGATAATTCCAATGAAGAAAATGATGGATTTAAAATATCTCATCCTTACAACAAGTGAATCATGAAACATGAACTCAAATTATCAAGAATGGCATAATACCACCTCCAATAATATGATAGAAAGAATGCACTCCGGATTACAATATGAAGAAAGCTTGAGTTTCTTAGAAAAGAATCTTGATGAACACTTCAAGAAGAAATTAAATCCTTTATGAACCATCATGTAGAACCTCCATGAAGAACTCCGGTAAACAAAAGGAATGAAAAGAAAGAGAAATTGAAAACACAAGGTGAATCCTTGCAATGATTTAGATGGATCTCCGTGATAATTAGAGCTTGGAACTCCGGGAAAAAGAGAAGATGAAACAAATGAAACCGAGAATTTGAAGGGCCTCCGGAATAAAGAATTAATCACTTGGATGAACAAGAATAAGAATTATGTTATGCTTATCCTTCACCAATTAAATTGATGACAATCAACGGATTTTCCATACTACTTATTCTCATAGAAAGGATTAAAAGAGATATATCAAAACTTGAGAAGGTCTTCAACGAACCACCGGTAGAATTGAAATAACAAATACATAGATATGATACACGAAGGAAGAAAACTCTTGAATGAACCACAGGAAGAATTGAAAAGAACGAATAAAAGATAACGAATCACCGGAAGAATTTGCAAATGAACGAGGATGCTTGAGAGGATTTAGATACATGAGAGCGCAGAGATCACGAGCTGATTAGAGATCACTTGATGCACCGGTAAAATTGGAGAGTGATAACTGAAAGCTGAGAATGAATAATCCCGAAACAATGGCCTTCAGAGAATCAAACTGAAAAGACTCCTGAATTTGCACCGGATGGATAAAAAGAATATCTCACAATCGCAAATAATTATGAGAGGATGGCAACAAGCTAGAATCACGAATCTCTGAGAGAGCGGATAGATATGGAGGAAAAGTCTTCATCGGTCTTCAATATCTGAGAATGACGATGAGAAACACCACCAAGAATTATTTAGACACTCCGGAAGAATCCAAACGAAGAGGTTGAGCCAACGGTGAAGAGAATTTGAAAGATCTTGGAGAAAACATTTGACTGATGATAAATCATGCTTACGTCAAACTTCGAAAAGAATTTTCAGAATACCTTTGGGAAAATAAGAAGAGTCAGGTAAGATCCTGGAAAAAGACCTGTGGGTTAGGGCCCACTCAAAAGAAAACACCGTTGAACGATTTAAAAGAGAGGCTGCACCGGTTGAGTTAAATGGCTTGAATGAGGGAACATCCTCGAAAGAACTTGAACGAAAGTAGAGTGGAAACACGAATCTTCGAGATATCTTGAGCACTCCGGAACAATAGAATAGCGAGAAATGAATAAATATGAGGAGCACCGTCAAGAGAAGGTATTTGAAACGAGAAAAAGGGGATATAATCGACAAATCTTGACTTGAATCCACCGAAGAAGAGAAAAGACAAAGAATGATAACTTGAAGCTCCGTTACGATCTTCATGAGAATCACCGGATAAGAATATTGACGGAAAAGAATGGTGAGACTTCACAAGAATAAAAGGATACTTGATAAAGAAATCTGGGTCCTCGAAGAAACAAAGAGAGGGAGGGTGGGAAAAACAAAGGCAACTGGAGATGGATGAAACGAACGCCGTTGAGAAGACTTGAGTTGATCTTGTAGATATTGAAATGATCAGATCCACTTGAAGAGAAGCACACCGGTTAAAAAGGATTGACAAAACAATCTCGATTATCATGACGGATTAGTATTCACATCGGAGTATGAGAACACCACTTGGGAAAAGTATGGAATCAACATTTGACTTTGAAGCAACTCGAATACCACAACTCAAAACAAAACAAAGAATTGACTTGCGAAATAAGCCGGAACAAACATATGATAGAGATTTCGTCCGAAGTTTTCGTGGTGGGGCCTACACGGGCTCGATCGTACAACACCATCATGTACAAGGCAGTGCACATGACATACGAAGCGTCCCCGAGTCGGCATAGCCAAGGACTCTTTAAGACACAACGAGACCACTGTAAAATTCAACCGTGAATAGGCGGACCACTAGACGTCGAACCCCAATTTCAAATCATACATCTGTCGGAAAGATATCCTAAGAGCTACTTGAATTCCCACTTATGAAACTCCCGAAATTTTCCGGTTATGCAATCAGGTGTTGGGGATACAGGGGAAGCATAATATCTCACCCAAACTAGCAAATCCTACATCCAGCTGTATCCATCCTTCAACACATAACCAAGAAACCTTCGGAAATCATCTACCTCAACCTTCGAAAAGCATCCATTATACAAGTTATGGCAATACTCCCGAACTCCCGCCCCAGTACTGGGTGGCGTCGAGGTTATCTCACCAACGAACTGCATAAAAGAGATTTTCGATGTCGGTGTACTAAACTCAGGTATTCCAGAACTGCAACGATAAAATTATGACGACAACACCTCAGAGCTCAACTCCCCGGGACACTTCCACTAAACCCCTGACAGGAGGCACCAAGACAATGTTCTCATCATAAAACCATCGGAACGATTCCAAGATACCCGCGTGATCCTAAAAAATTTAGTGAAATTTGAGAAGAGAAGAGTCAAAACTCTACGTCAGGATGCCTTACCAGAGCGATGAAGAGACTGGGGAGTAAAAAGAATTCCTAACTCTCCGATATATATAATCCTAAATGACTCAAAATATTTTTCTAGACACAACTCGGCCGCTAAAAACGATCAAGCAGTGGGGCTCCTAAGGTCGGGGAAGGCTCTGATTACCAACTTGTAACGCCCTCGATGCGGCTATATCTCCCACGTGTCGAAGCACGACTTAGAGGCATAACCGCATTGAAAGCAATGTCGCAAGTGAGGTAATCTTCACACAACCCATGTAATACATAAGGGAAAGAGATACATAGTTGGCTTACAATCGCCACTTCACACAATTACATGAATAAAGCATTACATCATCCAGATACAATCAAGGTCCGACTACGGAACCAAAATAAAAGAAGAACCCCAAATGCGACAAAGGTCCCCGATCGACCCCAACTGGGCTCCACTACTGATCAACTAGAACGAAACAACACAAAGGGCAAGATCTTCATCGAGCTCCTCCTTGAGCTTGGTTGCGTCACCTGTTCGGTAACATAGGCACCTGCAAACTGGTTTTGGAAGTATCTGTGAGCCACGGGGACTCAGCAATCTCGCACCCGCGAGATCAAGACTATTTAAGCTTATAGGAAGGATGGAGTAATGAGGTGGAGCTGCAGCAAGCGACTAGCATATATGGTGGCTAACATACGCAAATGAGAGCGAGAAGAGAAGGCAAAGCACGGTCGAGAAAGTATGATCAAGAAGTGATCCTGAAACTACTTACGTCAAACATAACTCCAACACCGTGTTCACTTCCCGGACTCCGCCGGAAAGAGACCATCACGGTTACACACGCGGTTGATGTATTTTAATTAAGGTCAACTTCGGGTTTTCTACAACCGGACGTTAACAAATTCCCATCTGCCCATAACCGCGGGCACGGCTTTCGAAAGTTCAAATCCCTGCAGGGGTGTCCCAACTTAGCCCATGACAAGCTCTCACGGTCAACGAAGGAATAGACCTCCACCCGAGACATTCCGATCAGACTCGGTATCCCGGTACAACAAGACATTTCGACAGGGTAAAACTAAACCAGCAACACCGCCCGAATGTGCCGACAAATCCCGATAGGAGCTGCACATATCTCTTTCTCAGGGCACACTCAGATGAGCGCTCCATACAACTAAAACCAAACCTCGAGTTTCCCCGAGGGGGCGCTGCACAGGACTCTAGTTCGGACCAACACTCAGAGGAGCACTGGCCCGGGGGGGTTAAAAAATGATGACCCTTGAGTCTGCAGAACCCAAGGGAAAGAAAAGGCTAGGTGGCAAATGGTAAAACCAATGTTGGGCATTGCTGGAGAAGCTTTACTTAAGGCGAACTGTCAAGGGGTTCCCATTATAGCCCAACCGCGTAAGGAACGCAAAATCCGGGAACATAACACCGATATGACGGAAACTAGGGCGGCAAGAGTGGAACAAAACACCAGGCATAAGGCCGAGCCTTCCACCCTTTACCAAGTATATAGATGCATTAATTAAGTAAGATATATTGTGATATCCCAACAAGTAAACATGTTCCAACAAGGAACAACATCTCCATGTTCCAACAAGGAACAAACTTCAATCTTCACCTGCAACTAACAACGCTATAAGAGGGGCTGAGCAAAGCGGTAACATAGCCAATCAACGGTTTGCTAGGACATGGTGGGTTAGAGGTTTGACATGGCAATTTGGGAGGCTGACAAGCAAATGGTAGGCATCGTAGCATTGGCATGGCAAAAGAGCGAGCAAACTAGCATAGCAAAGATAGTAGTGATTTCGAGGGTATGATCATCTTGCCTGAGATCCCGCAAGGAAGAAGAAAGAGTCCATGAAGAAGACAAACGGCCGTAGACGAACGAATCCTCACAACTCCGGAACGAAACCGAAGCTAACGAGAGAAGCAGCCCGGAAAGAAACAAACAACATGGTAAACAACCAGCACATCAACATGGCATGATGCACAATCAAGTATGATGCATGTCCGGTTTAATGAGGCATGGCATGGAACAATGAAGCAAACAACACTACAATTTAAGTGGAGCTCAATATGCACGAGTTGCATATTGACGGAACACCACATCAATTATTTAGTTCTCTCTCGGCTAGGTACTCAACAATATTAAGTGTTATTAAACATGGCAAGAGGTGAAGCATAATATAAACTATACCATCTAAACAATTTAAATGGGGCCGGATATAAAAACAACAAATCCGGTAAATACCCATATGCATTTAGCAACTTAATGCAACAACAAGTTAAACATTTTAAATGTTGTTATCATGATGCGGATGACATATACAAGTTTTATGCAATTTTTATGAAAATGTTGACAAGAGCATTAAGAAGCATTTGGTCACCATGGCGGAACAAAAAGGGTGCCACGGCGACGAATCCGAAAATGATGCCACGGCAACATTCCGGTCCCGGTAACTCATGGAGGTACCGGTGCAAAAGGAAGTGTGACGTGAGCAAGTCATGCAAGATGGTGGGGTGATCCCGAATTCCGGGTTCCACGTGTCGACGGCAAGGCAGTGAGGAACGCGCAAGGAACAACTCGGACATGGTGCAAACACGGGCATCTCATACAACCCACATTCGTTCTCGGAAGGTCGTCTCGGGGTTATACCTTCGAAGCGTGCATCTTCGGAGCGGTTCGAGTCGTCGAGGGAAGTAGTGGTACTCGTTTCGTAGATGAACTTGACGGTTCCGTTACACAGGTCTTCGGCGACGGTAGTGGTACACGGGTCGAAGAGGAACTTGGCGTATCCACGTGTAGGGGTACTTGGCGATCGACGGACGTCGTGGTACTTGTTGGTCCGGGTCTTGGCGTAACCAGGGAACGTCTTGTGAGGCGGTAACAAAGGTGTTCGTCGAGGTACTTGGCGGACTTCGGGTCGAACAGCAACAAGCTTTGCAGGTGCATGAAGGCAGAGGCAGCGAGGAACCTCCGGGCAACGCAGGGAAGTCCTGCTGGAGCTACTGCTCGTCGCCGACGGGGAGGTACGGCTGGCTGCGGGAGAAACTTCGCTCGGGGCAGAGGCGGGCGAGGTCGAGGCCTCGATCCAAGGTGGAGGCGCACAGGAGGAGGCTCGAGGCGCGCTGGAGCATGGCGGCGCGGCGGCCGGACGAAGCACGGAGGCGCGATGGAGGTCGCGGCGCGGTGAAGTCGCAGGCGAGGTGCGGGCGTAGCAGAGGAGACGAGGCGGCGCTTGGGGCTCGGGGTCGCGGGGAAGGAGCAGCTCCGGTGCTGCGGCGCCGGAGACGGCAGGAGATCGACGTCCTGGGGCAGCGCGGCGAGGCCAAGCCCGGCGGCAGCAAGCGGGCTCCGGTGGCCGGCTGGAGGTGCGGAGGCGACGCGGGTGACGAGGAGGCGCGGGCCGAATGGCTGTGAAGGGGATCGGGCGAGGCGCTCCTCTCGTGCGTGGGAGGACGAGAGGGAGAGGGTGAGATCGAGAGGAGGGAGTGGATCGATCGGGAGAGAGGGCGACGAGGTCGGGCGCTGGCGGCGGAAGGAAAACGAGGAGGAGAGGATCGAGAGGAGGGAGTCGGGCTAGCGGGGCTAGGGTTCGGTCGGTGGGGCGCCGGCTGGGCTGCAGATGGGCCTTGGAGGCTGGGCCTGGGAGGTCCAAGAGGTCGGCTAGAGCCAGCCTCTGTCCCTCTCACTTATTTTCCATAACAGGAAAAATATGCAAGGAATGAAAAGTTGTGAAGAAAAGGTTAAGGAGTTTGGGCATGGGGTTAATTTCATGGACTCACAAAAATGAGTTTGATCCAAGAAAAATAGAAAGGCCATGATTGCAAGATTTAAATTCAAACTCATTTGAATTTAATTCAAATGGTTTTGAACTAGGACTTGATAAAAGGAAGGTCCAAAAATGTTCGGATTTTTGGTGGAGCTCCGGAAAATGATGAAAGAATAAATGGCAAAGTTGGAGATCAAGAATTAAGACAACAAAGGCATTGGATATTTTGCAAGTGTGTTATGGTGATTTCCAAAAAATGAAATATTTATTATAGCTCCCTAATAATAGTAGGAGACTTTGAATATGTTTTAAAGAGAAATCACCATGTGAATATCCCTCGATTTAAATAGATCAACGATCTATGCAATTTATTTAGTTGAGGTTTTAAAAATTAATGATATGATGGCATGATGACATGATGCAATGCAAAAATAAAAGGGGCAGACACAAATGAAACACATGGCGAAACCCGGAATATATGGAAGTCTTCTGGAGCGTCGGTCTCGGGGCGTTACAAAAACTCCACTGGAAAGCCATCCGGTCCTGGAGCTTTATTATTTTTCATTTTGGAAATTGCTTCGAACACCTCTTTCTCCAAGAATGGAGCCGTCAAAATATCGTTCTCCTCAACTGCGAGCTGAGGAACATCCTCAACCCTCGACTCATCCAAAGAGACACAATTGTCTTCAGGAGGCCCAAACAGTTGTTTGTAGTAATCGGTGATATATGTCTTTAGGTTATCCTGCCCTAAAATTGTTCCCTCTTCTTGCTCAAGCTGAAAGATTCTCTTCTTTCGGTGCTTTCCATTTGCAATCATGTGGAAGACTTGTGTGTTATCATCCCCTTGGACGATTTTGCGAACTTTAGCACGCAGAGCCCACTTCAATTCCTCCTCACGAAGCAGTTCTTTCAACCTTAACTCCGCCTCCACTTTAGTTTCCAGTTCTCCAGTGTCTAATATGGAAGACTCCGCCTTTAAATCTAGGGATTGAATAAGCAAAAGGAGCCTTTCCTTCTCAGCCTTATAAATCCCACCTATATGCTTAGCCCAACCCCGTAAGAATTGACGCAAATGACGGATCTTATTTTTCCAACGCTCAACATTCGTTCTCCCTCCTGAACCTTTAGCCCATTCTCTTGCTATTAGATCCAGAAACCCTTCTCTTTCAAACCACGCTAATTCGAAAGAAAAAGTACTCTTGTTCCCCACATGTGTTGCCTCACCCGAGTCAACCAACAATGGGGTATGATCGGAGATATCGCGTGAGAGCGCTTGAACCGTCACAAGGGGAAACTTTTGTTCCCAGTCGACGCTAGCAAGGACCCTGTCCAGCTTCTCAAAGGTCGGGATTGGTAGTGTGTTAGCCCAAGTGAACTTTCTACTAGAAAGCTCAATCTCTCGAAGGTCTAAGCTTTCAATAGTTGTATTAAACATAAACGACCATTTGCCATCAAAGTTATCATTGTTTTTCTCGTCCTGCCTATGAATAATATTAAAATCCCCCCAATCAGAATTGGGAGCTGCTCATTAGCACAAATACAGACTAAATCCGCCAAAAAGTCGGGTTTTAGTTCTGGTTGTGCGGCCCCATATACCGCCACCAAGACCCAATTAAACCCATCGACCTTTGACCTAACCCGAAACTTGACCGCAAAATCTCCCATAACCACACTCCTAACTTCCAATGATTTGCATTTAACCCCAAGTAAGATCCCTCTGGATCTTCCTCTTGGAGGTAGACAATGCCAATCAAAGTCAACCCTCCTGACAGAGTACTAAGAAACTGGGGGGTAAAATTGTCCCTACCCATTTCTGATATGGCAATGAAACCGAAACTGTGATCAATAGAAGCATATGCTAGAAACCTTCTTTTAGCCAAGTCCTTAAGACCTCTGCTATTCCAAAAGATTCCTTTCATATCTCATCATGAATTTTTTTGGTTGTTCGGATCCTAGCACTTCTACGCACGGCCGACACTGGATAAATCTTACGACTCCATTTGCGTTTAGGTCTTTGTTGATCCTCTACCCGGTTCTCATCCCCGAGCTCAGTGGACACATCCACTTGGGAATCAGCAATAAAGGAGTCCCTTGGGAAACTAGAAAAGGTGTCCTCCTCATACTCCGGAAGGGAGGGTGCCAGATCCGCATAAAGGCTATCAAGCACATTGACCCCCAATGCATCAACGTCAGCATCATTCATAGGTTTAACGGCCGCTAGGTTTCTAATCATCTCTAAAGCCCGGTCCGCTTCGAGATCCAAGAGATCATTAACTGACTTATCAACTTCAACATCATTTCTACCCAGCGAAACACCCAACTGATTTGCGTTATTAATAATGTCATCATTTGAAAAATGCAAGATAGAATTGGAAGTGTTAATGGACATACCAGTAGTGACGTCAACATCACGAAGCTTGGCCGCCCGCATGGCGCACCGTAGCTGCATGCCATCAACATTCGGCCGATCCTGTTGACGACAGCTCATCCGTCGACCATCAGAGACCGGGTCCGAAATCCCTCCAAAAGCGATGATGTCGTCCCGGGTAACCCCATTCGGGGTAAGGCCTCCTGCCCGACCCCCAACAGGGCTCAACTGATCTGAACCCATCCGAGAGCTGCCCTGCGCTGGGGGCACCGACGGAGCCCCCCCCAGTCGTCACCGCCACCAGGCTCTGCATGCCCGGCGTGCTCTGACCAAGACCGCCAGTCTGGACCTGAGCAAAATCCGCCCCCTCCAGGGACGGCCGGGGAGATGAAGGGGCGGGGACCACCTGTCCGCACCCCCTCCCAGGCTAGCAACTCCTCCCGCGCGTGGCGCAGCTGGTAAGGGAAATATAAGGGCGGGGGCCTCCTGCCCACCCCCCTCCCGGAGAGTCACCTCTAGGTACGTGAAGACCATCTGCAATGCCTCCTGGCGTCAGCAGATGCTTCATCCGCAGAGAAGCATCCTCCCGATGAAGGAGAGCGGGGGATCGGAGGGCCTCTTGCCCATGATCCTCCCCACCCTCGCAGCGAGGCTCAGAAGTCCGATCAAACTCCATCTCCGGGCCAACCAACATCCCTAAGTCTGTCCCTGAAGATAGAGGAATCATCGGCGACACACAACCAGGAGCCAACACTGGTGGTAACTCATGTTCCGCCGGCTCGTCGAGCTCCACACGAACACTCCATAGACAACTAGGCGCAGAGTGCGCATCAAAAGACCCAAAGCGAAGAGCGTTCGTCGGAGTCGAGGAGCCAGACGGTCCCGTGGCAGACTTATCCGCCTTATCCGACTGTGAATCTGGCCCCTTAGCCGTCTCCCGAGAAGTGCTCTCGTGCTCTTTACTCTGATCTCCGGATGCCCCATCGCCCTCCGTCGTATCCATGTCCTGGATGTCATCCCCCTCGCCCTCCTGAGGGATCAGAGTATCCTCAATCTCAAGCTCAAGCATATAGCTAACACCTTCATGTGTCCACTTGACCACATCCGGAACAAACTCCAAGCTGAGAACACTGACCAGCAGCCTCGCAGCACCATGTGCTCGAGTGAAAGGCATGTCCACCTGCTCCGTCTTCCCAATGAGAGAACCCAAACTCTAAGCTACCAGGAGGTGATTGATATATTTGCGTGGTGCACCATAGAAACGAACCTAAACCTTCTCCAAAGGTGTACCCTCAGGCTCCTTCTCCTTCCACTCATCAAATGTAAGGACGATGCTTGTACCCTGAACTCTGCACATGCCCCATTTGAGAATATGTAGCTGGTCCTCCTTAGTAGGAAACTCAACCGTGTAAGTCTGGTTCGCCAACTTAACAAGGTCCCACTGGTGATTACCTGGAACAAGATCCTGCAGTTGACGCACAATCTGTGCCTTGGTCAAACTCCCATTAGTCACTTTAACAATTGCGGGAAAGGAACTCTCATGCACATGTGTATAAGGTGCCACATCAGGTGACCCAAAGAACATAAGCTCCTGACAACAAACTCCATAAATGGTAACCACCGGTTTGGGGCCAGAAAGAAGTGGGCAGTCCCCGGACTTATGCTGCGATCTACAGCAGTAATCACACAATTTTGTGGTACACTCTGCCACAAAATGTCCTGGCTCACCACATCTATAGCACGGCAACTTTTTCTTTTTAATCGCCCACTTAGAGAGCTTTTCACCATTACGTTTATCCGGAACCTTTTCAGAACCATCATCACCACTCTTATCAACCGGAATACTGACTGCAGCCAAAGCCTGGACTGTCTCTATAGCCACCTCAGGAAGCACAGAAGATGGTGCCTGCCCAGTCACAGAAGGCACAACATTAGCCACCACATCCGTAGCAGCCGGTGGCAGAGGATGCCGCGGTGGAGGCGGGCGCCGCCCCCCTCCTCTCCCACAACGGAAGGCCCGATGAGCTCCTCTGTTAGATCGGTTGGTTGGGCCGGCAACCCCCTCAACGAAATTGCCCGGAGGCCCTTGGAAGTCGCATCCCGGTCCATTGCCATTGTTCCAACTAGAATCGCGATCGCCACCAGATGAAGAACCACGGTGCAGCCCCTCGCCGTGCGCATCGTAACCATCGTCACCCCGCTGGCCAAAGCGATTATATCTGTGACCGCCATTGCTGTTATCCCGAGCCGCAGCACCACCGTATCCGTCCCGTCCAGGTCCTCTGCCCCGTCCGGCGCCATGGGCTCCCCCATGACCAGCAGCCAGGGCGCCACCTCGCCCAGCCGCATGGACGCCCTGTCGCCCGGTATGGGCTCCGTCACGCCCGTCAGCTAGAGCACCACCCCGCCCGGCTCCTTGGCCTGCAGGTGGCTCTTGCTGCGTCATAGGGGCTGGGGTCGGCAGTGGCTTGGCCGGAGGCGGTTGGCCACGCCCCGCCATAGCTGCTGCACCAGAGGAAGCAGCCGCAGAAGAGACACGGCGAGCGCGGCCAGTCCCGATCGAGAGAAAACCAGGACGAGCGATCACAAGAACCCTAGTATGACGTACGTGAAACTCTTCTGTACTTCCAGAATCCCGATCCGTCTCGCCCAAGGGGCTCGAACCAGGTACGGGGGTCGCAAAACAGGCCACTTGCCCAGTTTCAATTACGCCCCGGCCCAGCGAAAGCGAGTCAGGCCCATCTTGGCCCAACAACGCTTTCAAACGGGCAGATCGAAGCGCATGGATCTCGTCCCGAACGGCAGCGACGCCGCCGCCGGCGGCCGAGCTCTTCTCCGGCGTCCCTTCACCTCCTTCCAGGAACCAAGAAAATCACCAAGAGTAAGGGCTGGAAGACTAACCTTGGGAAGCGGTCCCTTCCATGGTCGAATCACCCTCGGGGCCGTCCGGCGATGCACCACCCGCCGGAGAGCCTCCATCCTATACGCCTTACCCAAACCGTCCCAAGCTCGATCCTCCGTCGGGACGATCCCGTCAATGCAGCCTGCCACCTCCTCCTCCGAGTAGCTGGCCCCCAACACCTCGCACACCTTGTCACTAGGCGTCGGGGAGTACACTGCCGTCCCAGCTCCGCGGCCGTCCGAAACCTCCTCCTCGTCGGAGTCGTCGGAGTCCACGCCGGCTAGGGCCCAGAACCGACTCCCCCCGCGACGGGAGGGTGCTGCCGGCCGGGCCGCCGCCGCACGATGGCCCCGTGGTCGCCACCCCGATCGCTCGCGTGATCGCCTCCCATCAGACGATGATTGTCAGAATTCAAGCTCATGGAGCTTGGATCGAAATATCTAGTACAGACAAATAGAGAAATGTTTAATGTTGACAAGATGCCGCTAGTTGCTCCATCCGCTCGTCTGTGCCTTCTGTCTGCTTAATTAGTCCTTACGCGTGTACATTCAGGGATACTGTAGCCTCACAGCACTAAAACTGTTCCAGCCGAAAAAGCCTGAGTTGATTAAGCACGTGTACGCACAAAAAGCGATATCACTGCCATTTTCCTTGCCAGCAAAACCAAAGAATTTACAGCGAGAAATCTCTATGATGATACAGGGCTAGTAGATCTTCGTCGAATTAATCCTTTCCAGTTCGTAAGAACTGGCTTCTTATTTTGTAGTACTATTATTTTATTTTGGCACGAGGAGGGAAAATGTGTCATCAGTTTGCGGACGTGCTGTCCGCACGATCGCACTCTGCATTCTGCACTCCTCCCTCGACGGAAGAAAGAAGTGTCAATGTGTGGCTGATTCGGACCCACTTGCTTCTTAGCAAACGGCAGGCTCGTCACCAGTTGAGTCCAACCCTATCTGGGATGCGATCACACGCGTGCTAAGGTAATCGGTACTACTTATACTAATCTTGCTATGGATGGCATGCATTTGCGTGATAGTTTTATGCTTTTACTCCAGCTTAAGTTGATGCCGAAGCCAATAAATAATCTTCTTAATCAATAAAAAAAGCAAGTCTTTTGCCCGAAAATGCGCTTTGGTGGCCGAGCACAGTGCAGGCCTGTATCACACCCATCTGTGCTCATCGTGATCAGTGCCCAACTGGTAGGTAGCTACTGTATTTGTAGTAGAGCCGATTAAAAGTGCTCGTATTTGCTAGAAATTGAACAGTGGCAGCCCATGTATAATAGCAGGCACAGTAGTGCGCGCATGGCCGCCTGCGCGCACCCTGACAGAGACTGATGTGAATGACATGGGCTTTGACTTCGCAAACATGTACCATGGCAGAGAGATGTTTTGAGTTGATCATTGGGCATCTAGCCATTGACGTCGTCTCACCAGGAGAGTCGTTGGAGTCGATATATAGTTGGGCACCCAGCCGTTGCCATCGTCTCACCGGCTATTTATAGAAGAGCTCATTTTCCATCCCAGCCATACCCCACTCAAACAGACTCGCCATGGTTTCTTCTTCTTCCTCAGTTCGATCCAGGGCCAGGGGACAACACCTGCCGCTCATCATGTGCTCATCTCCATAGCACGAGCCTGGTCTGAAAAACCAACAATTTTTGGTTAATGCACTTCATGAAATAAAACAACCACGAAAAGGATGCAATAAAAGGTAATTATTCACAAGTAGATGTCAGCGGTCCTTTTACCTGTAAGGAATGTCTGCGGCTGAGGAGCTCCTATCATCTGGAAAAACTCTGTAAATATCCACTTGAAAGTGTCAATTTTCTCATCGCTCATCAGCAACCCCCCAAAAATAATGCTTTGGAAGTGATTGTTGACACCAACGAAAAAACCAAACGGCATATCATACAAATTAGTTTTGTACATGGTATCAAATGTGACAGCATCACCAAAGCACTTAAACTGCTCAATGCTTCGCCCTGTTGTCCACATCAGAGTTTTTACTCGGCCATCGTCATCAACCTATACACTATATTTGAACTAAGGATCTTCAGTCCGCATTGCGTTGAATACCTCTATGGTTTTTGTGGCATCATTTTCCGACTGTTTTCTATTAAGTTTTCCACAAAGAGTTTCCAAAGATCTTTTCGTGAGTGGTACCTCCTTCACAGATCCAAAAAAATTTCCAACAACATTGTAAACCTTGCTTAGGCTTATGTTGTTTTCTCTCAGCTGCTTCACCAAGTCCCTTGTGTATCTATCGATGTGCCGGTGCGACTTCAAATGCAATTTTTCCATACAATTAACTGGAAGCTCATGGTTGTGCTCTGGTTTGTGTTCGTGTATGTACCATCCTTTGTCATCAGACCTAAGAATACGCATCAATGTAGTGCAGCCACACCTCGTTGAACGACTGTTGGATTTCAATGGATTCCCCTGTAGACTTTTCACCAAAAGAAAGCATGAGATAATAATCTGGCATATTTGTCACAAATTAACTGGAAAGAAACAATGCTAGATTATCGGATCATACTCACTGCACAAGCACACACAAATTCCTGCATACACTTTTATCGGTTGACGTTGAGGCGGCTTTTGGCATACCTGACGCCAAAGCCATTCTCCCACGAGTGTAGATTGTAAAACTCATATGCTTTTTCGACTGAATCAAAACTGGTCCCGATTGCTGGATTAACAACAATACCAGCCTTCTTGCCTGCATAAGCCCGCATCGAAGCCTCAAGCGCATGCATTCTACATGGGTCGGCATCCCTCTCCTCTGACAATTTGCCAACCCTAATACTGCAATATGAAAAAACAGCAGATCACTGCACAGCCCCCTATACGGCATAGATTAAACATTAATTTAACAATCCCAAAAATATAATGCGATCTTCAAGGCTAGTGCACCAAGGCTGAAAACTACAAAATCAGTCGTATTGGGGAAAAACTCATCTGGCGCAGTGCCACTGTTAAATACTGCAATTTAACATTAACTTAACAATCCCAAAAATACAATGCAATCTTCAAGGCTAGTGCAGCAAGACTGAAAACTATAGAATCGGTGGTATTGGAAAAAAACTCATCTGGCACAATGCCGATATCAAATACTGCATTTTTTTCCAAAAAATGTGCACGATGTATTGTATACTGGTGCAGACATATACGGACAGATCAAACTCTTAAAACTCATCTGAATCATTCTCAGTACTAAAAGTGCAACCTAGCAAGGGGCATCCGCTAACTGAACATTGGTCTCAGTACTAAAAGTGCGACCTAGCAGGGGGCATCCGATAGCTGAACACTATAGACTAATAGAATCAATGACAAGACGAGAATAATAATTTTTGTGCATGATTTTTTGATTGTTACTGCCGAGTCCAGCAGGAGCCCTTGGAGTTGTTGACGACGACACCCTTCGCATCTCCATCCTCTCTCATCACTGCATTGGTCATATTCTCAGGAGCCATGTCGTTTGAGTCGCCGACGACCTCGCTAGTACCATTGTACGAACCAGCATTCTTGTCCTCCTCTCGGTGCAGTTCGCCGCCCAAAATATCCCCTGCATCCACCCTAGGGAACAATCTGCAAGTCAACAACGACAACTATCAGATCCACCAAGAAACGGATTCTAGCAAAATCTCACGCCATGCAAAGTTCTGGATGCAAAAGAGCAAGAGCAAGAGAAACAAATTGGCACAATCGCTAGTTTTATACCCAGATTTTCGACTTCCTCGAAGAAGAACTCGAGCCCATCCATGGCGATTCGCTGCTCGCCCAACCACCATGAGAAGGGGATGAATGGCTCTATGGGACAGAGAAAACGGAATTCCCTATTTGCCGCTCGTTGCGTTGAACTGTCGACGCAACCCACAGAGGTGGCGATCGAAGCGTTCACGTGGGCTGGCCCGCTAATCAATTGGCGCACTTTCCGGTTTTGGGAACCTCCTAGAGTTTCCCAGTCGGGTTTTTCTGGTTTTGGGAAACTTCTAGAAGGTTCCATTTATTTTTCTTTTGTCGATTTTTCTGTTTTTTTCTTTTCTTTTCCTTTTCTATTTCTTTTTTTCGTTTCCTTTACATTTCAGGTCGATTTTTTAAAACAAATCAAGTTTCAAATTTTGTTCGGAAACTGAAAAAATGTTCGTACTTTTAAAATATTTTCAATTTTGTAAAAAATTTCGTGCTTCCAAAGATTGTTCATAAATTCAAATAATGTCACATTTTCAAAAAATTATTCGGGCATTTCAAACATTGTTCTCATTTTCCAAAAAATGTTCGGATTTGTTTTTCATTTTTGTGAACTTTCCAAATAATGACCGGGATTTAATTTTTTTTCATGTTTTCAAAAATTGTGCTTGTTTCCAAATTTATTCACGTATTCAAAAAATGTTCATGTTTCAAATTTGTTTGGGATTTTTAAATTGTTCTCCGTTTCTAACTTTGGTCTAAAAATTTTCTTGTTTCCTTTTCTGTTTCTTTTTTCGTTTCCTTTTCATTTTTCAAGTTTTTTTTTCGAAAAAAGTTCATGTTTCAAAAATTGTTCGTAACCTTAAAAAATTGTTCCCACTTTTAAAACACGTTCATTTTTTTAAAAAAATGGTCGTGTTTTCCAAAACTGTTCATAAATTCAAAAATTGTTCGCATTTTATACAAAATGTTCTGGGATTTAAAAAATGTTCCCTTTTAAAAAAAAAATTGTCTTTGCCTTTTTTTGGTTTTCTTTTTTACTTTGGAATTTTCAAAAAATGTTCCGACTTTTGAAATGTGTTCGCTGATTTGAAAACAAATAATATTTTTGACAATTTGTTCGCAAACTCAAAATATGTTCTAGGAATTTGAAAAAATGTTCTCATTCCTAAATTTTGTTTCATAAACTTGAATTTTTTTTGTAATTTCAAAAAATGTTCCAGCCTTTTCAATTTTGTTCGCAAATTTAAAAATTGTTCATGTTTTTTGAATTTTCTGAAAAAATGTGTTTTGAACAAATTGTTCATAATTTCAAAAAATGGTCGTGTTTAGAAAAATTGTTCATGATTTAAAAAAATGTCCCTGGTTTTTCAAAAATGTTATATTTTTTTGGAAAATTGTTCCAAATTTGGAAAGTGTTTGTGTTTGCCAAAACATTCCGTTTTCTGAAAAGAAATTACTTATGAAATTCTTAAAGTAATTCAGATCTGCAAAGCGTGTCTGGTTCTTTATGTTTGATGCTAAGTTATGAGCACGTTTGAGTGCTAGGTCAGCTGGTAGGAACACATCGTCTGGATCACTCGATCCTGTGTTTGAGTCCCTGCTATCGAAGTATTTTTTGAGCGATTTTTTCAAACCAGCCCAGAGAGGCACATGAGGTGCATGCGCAACAAAGTGTGCCGCAGCCCACGTACAATGGTAGCACCCCAGCCCATCTCGCCATCGTATTTGTTATTAAGAGCTGGCGTATATATGCGATAAAAGAGGTAAGCACACATCGCAGCGCTATGTTCTACGTCTCCAGATACCGACCTTCAAGGTGCTCGGCCACCAAAAGGCCTCTCTCGTCTTTTGCCTCATTTCAAAAGAAAAAAAGTTGGCCTTTTCTTGTTGATGCTTCATCGGTTCATCTATGTTGTGCTTGCTTCGTTATTCATAAGAAGAATAGCGATATCTAGAGTTGGCCACCATGAGAAAATATATGGTTTGTGACTATGTGTTTAATTGGTCCTTACACATTTATATTGATAGACACGTCTAGATTGAGCGCGCCTTCCTTTGGGCGGGGCCCCTAAGATAACGGGTGGAAGGTGCAAGGTCAATTGAAAAACTGTTTCCATGCAACCCACCATGGGGGCCTCTGTGTTCTCCATCTCGATAATTTTGGTACAACTCTCCGGTTGACATGGCCTTCGTATGAGTAGCGTACCCATCAAAGATTTTCGAATGTTTTTCCTAGTTTTTTTTGGCGTTTCGGTTTTTCACTGGTCTTCCTTAGCTTTTGGAATTTTTTTTGCCAAAAAACCGCATTTTTTTCTTCCGTGCCGTGCCTCTCGAAAAAAGAAAAAAACATGTTTTCTCTCTTTTTTTTTTCTTTCTTGAGAGGCGTGATTTTGCTTCTGTGAGAGCCACGCGAACGGGAAAAAGACGTATTTTCTCTCTTTTTTTCCTTTTGTGGGAGGCACGATTTAGCTTGCATGAGAGGCACAAGGCACATGTTGTGCCTCTCGTAAACGAAAAAATACGCGTTTTTATCCCACCCCTAGTTGTTGGGCATGCAACTAATACGCCATCATGTCCATTTTTTAACTCTTAAAGCATCCAACCAATGCATTTACCCTTCTATCCTAGACAAAAAATTCAATGACTTTATGATGAAAATATATGAACCACTCTCTCATGCAATTTGGTGTGAAGCCATCTCTAATGAAATGCAATTTTTCATATTTTCTAAAGTAGGAAAATTATTCCTCCCCAGACAGCCGTAACTGAACAGACAAGCACAACCCCCATCCCGCTCATTCTCAACCCTCACTCTTATCACAAAATCCACTAACTCGTATTCTAAGTGAACCAGTGATCAACGCCATCATGGCAGCCCAGCAACAAGGGACAAGAGTGGCAACCACCTTCCTATCTTAGTGCTAATACCTCCTGGTACTATACTGGACCCACCCTTCATCCCGGGCTCTACCTCAACGGGGACACACAAAATATTTCAGAACAGTGTACCACCATTTCTGTTCTTCGAGCATGGCGGTGTGAGCTTTTCAAGTGGAGCCAGATGCGGCGATAAGGATACTATCAACTTAATAGAAGGGACAAACTATATCTGAAAACAAAGGTGCCTCTAAAAAACAAGATATTTAGGTGGTTCGTGCATAAGGGAGTGACTTTAACAAAGGCCGGTTTGTCAAAACGTAGGTGGGAGAGGAGTAAATGGTGTTATTTTTGTGACCATAACGAAACAAACCAACATTTTTCCTCACTTGGCTACCAACCAAATTATTGTGGTGAATAATACATGTGTCATTTAATGAACCTCATCCTAATATTATTTCCAATGGTAACAAGTTAGGGGAGTTGAGCCCAATAGAACAACACGAATTCATATGGGTGTTTGTGCATTACTTTGGGCGATTTGAAACTATCAGAACAATTGTGTTTTTAATAAGAAAAATATCACAAACTTATTGCAGGTCATCTACCAGGTGTCTGGCTGGATCCGTACGTGTTCATTATTGCACCATGCCGAAGAGAGGAGGACTTATGGACTTTGGGTGCAACCGATGGGAGACGGTAGCACATGCTACATACAACCGGTTTTGATGACAGACCAATAATAGGACAGGTGCTTAGGCACACTTTCCTATTTTTGCGGGTTGTAGCTATTTGTTTGATTTCTCATTCTGATTTAGCTACTTGAGATGTTATCCGTACTCCGACACTTGTTGCTTTTTAATAAATGGTTATCTGCATCACTTGATGCAGATCCAAGGGGTAATCCTTCTTTCCAGAAAAAAATCACCTCTGAACCATGTGAGTTATCACCTTCACATCCCATATCTTCCAATGAATGTGGAGTCGGTCCTAGCATTATTGAAGCCCTATTGCAGCGAATGAGGTACTATGGACCTAACAACTATAAGATAGTAACATAAATACTTTCATCGGTATATATTGCATACCATGAAAATCATTATATAGGTATAAAAATTGAAAAAATAACTAGCAAATAACGTCTTAATGCACCATGTATATTTGATTACATTATGAAAATAATGTAATAAGATACATTGACTCGCCATAAATAACTATTGAATAAATACAACGTGATGAAGTGCGGGGAGGGGGGCAACTGCCCTGTCCACCCCATAGTATTGACATTATGTTCATCAAATCACATTTTTGTAATTTATTTAGGTATAATATGTTGGGGAACGTTGCCTGGAAAACAAAAAAAATCTACGCACACGCAAGATCTATTAAGGAGATGCATAACAACGAGAGGGGTAGAGTGTGTCTACGTACCCGCGTAGACCATATGCTGAAGCGTTTTACAACGCGGTTGATGTAGTCAAACTTTCTTCGCGCTCCAACCGATCTAGTACCGAATGCACGACACCTCCGTGTTTTGCACACGTTCAGCTCGTGGCGTCCTCGGTCTTCTTGATCCAGCAAGATGGCGAGGTAGTAGATGAGTTCCAGCAGCACGACGGCGTGGCGACGGTGATGGTGAAGTTATCTCTGCAGGGCTTTGCCTAAGGACCACAAAAATGTGACCGGGGGTGTAAATGGTGGAGGGGGCGCTGCACACAACTAGGCAATAGTCCGTGGGAGGGAGGGAGGAGTAGCCATACGAGGTGCCCAAGTAGGAGGAATCCTACTTGGAGTCCCTCCCAAGCCACGCCCCCCTGCCATATATATAACCGAGGGGGAAGGAAAGAGGGGGGGGGGGGGCAGAGAGAGAAGGAAGTAGGAATCCTAATCCACACTTTCCTTGCCCTCCCCTCTTTCCTTCTCCTCCTCATAGGGATGGCCTCTATAGGGGTGTACCTGAAGGAAATATGCCCTAGAGGCAATAATAAAGTTGTTCTTTTATATTTCCTTATTTCATGATAAATGTTTATTATTCATGCTAGAATTGTATTAACCAGAAACTTGATACATGTGTGGATACATAGAAAAACACTGTGTCCCTAGTAAGCCTCTACTAGACTAGCTCGTTAATCAAAGATGGTTAAGTTTCCTAACCATAGACATATGTTGTCATTTGATGAACGGCATCACATCATTACGAGAATGATGTGATGGACAAGACCCATCCATTATCTTAGCATAATGATCGTTCATTTTTATTGCTATTGCTTTCTTCATGTCAAATACATATTCCTCCGACTATGAGAGTATGCAACTCCCGGATACCGGAGGAATGCCTTGTGTGCAATCAAACGTCACAACGTAACTGGGTGATTATAAATATGCTCTACAGGTATCTCCAAAGGTGTTTGTTGGGTTGGCATAGATCGAGATTAGGATTTGTCACTCCGAGTATCGGAGAGGTATCTCTGGGCCCTCTCGGTAATGGACATCATAAGAAGCCTTGCAAGCAAAGTAACTAATGAGTTAGTTGCATGATGATGCATTACAGAACGAGTAAAGAGACTTGCCGGTAATGAGATTTAACTAGGTATCAAGATACCGACGATCGAATCTCGGGCAAGTAACATACCAACGACAAAGGGAATAACGTATGTTGTCATAACGGTTCGACCGATAAAGATATTCATAGAATATGTGGGAGCCAATATGAGCATCCAGGTTCCACCATTGGTTATTGACCGGAGAGGTGTCTTGTTCATGTCTACATAGTTCTCGAACCCGTAGGGTCCGCACACTTAACGTTCGATAATGATTTTGTATTATATGAGTTATGTGATTTGGTGACCGAATGTTGTTCAGAGTCCCGGATGAGATCACAAACATGACGAGGAATCTCGAAATGGTCGATAGGTAAAGATTGATATATAGAATGATAGTATTCAGACACCGGGAGTGTTCCGGATTGTATCGGGTATCTATCGGAGTACCGGGGGGTTATCAGAAACCCCGGGGGGAAGATATGGGCCATAAGAGGGGAGAACACCAGCCAACAAGGGATGACGCACCCCCCTTTGGCATGTGTCTAAATTGGAGAAGGAGCAGAACGGGTTCGGCCCCCCTTCCTTCTCTCATTCCCTCTTCCTCTCCGGCAAAAAAAAGGAAGGAGGGAGGCCAAATTGGACTAGGGGCCCAAGTAGGATTCCTCCTACTTGGGCGCCCCAAGGCTGCTCCCCTCCCCCTCCCACCTATATATACAAGGGGAGGGGCGCCTAGAAACCGCACCAAACAATTGTTAGCTGTGTGTGGCGCTCCCTGCATAGTTTACGCCTCCGGTCATATTTTCGTAGTGCTTAGGTGAAGCCTTGCGCGGATCACTTCACCCCGCCGTCGTGCTGATGGAACTCATCTACTTCCTCGACACTCTGCTGGATCAAGAGTTCGAGGGACTTCATCGAGCTGAACGTGTGCAGAACTCGGAGGTGTCGTACGTTCGGTGCTTGATCGATCGGAACGATAAGAAGTTGGACTACATCAACCGCATTGGCAAATGCTTCCGCTTTCGGTCTACGAGGGTACATAGACACATCTACCCCACTCTTTGCTATGCATCTCCTAGATAGACCTTGCGTGTGCGTAGATTTTTTTGAAATTGCATGCTATGTTCCCCAAATGCCATGTAATTGCTTTACTTTATCACTAAGCGCTAGCGATAGTTGTAGAAGCAATACTTGGCGAGATGTCCATGATGCTACGGTGGAGATCAAGGTGTCGAGCCGGTGATGATGGAGATCATGACGATGCTTTGGAGATGGAGATCAAAAGCACAAGATGATGATGGCCATATCATGTCACATATTTTGATTGCATGTGATGTTTATCTTTGTGCATCTTATTTTGCTTAGTACGGTGGTAAGATGATCCCTTAACTGAATTTCAAGGTATAAGTGTTGTTCCTGAGTATGCACCATTGCGACAATTCTTCGTGCTGAGAGACCATATGATGATCGGGTGTCATAGGCTCTATGTTCACATACAACGGGTGCAAGACAGTTTTGCACATCCGGAATACTCGGGTTAAAGTTGACAAGCCTAGCATGTACAGACATGGCCTCGGAACACTGGAGACTGAAAGGTCGAACGTGAATCATATAGTAGATATGATCAACATAGAGATGTTCACCATTGATGACTACTCCATCTCACGTGATGATCAGACATGGTTTAATTGATTTGGATCACGTTACACTTAGATGACTTGAGGGATGTCAATTTAAGTGAGAGTTCTTAAGTAATTTGATTAATTGAACTTTAATTTATCATTAACTTAGTCCTCATAGTATTTGCAAATTATGTTGTAGATCAATAGCTCGCATTGTAGCTCCCCTATATTTTTTGATATGTTCCTAGAGAAAACTAAGTTGAAAGATGATAGTAGCAATGATGCGGACTGGGTCCGTAATCTGAGGATTATCCTCATAGTTGCACACAAGAATTATGTCCTTGATGCACTGCTAGGTGAAAAACCTATTGAAGGAACAGATGCAGACGTTATGAACGTTTGGCAAGCTCAGTATGATGGCTACTTGATAGTTTAGTGCATCATGCTTTACGGCTTAGAACCGGGAGTTCAAAAACGTTTTGAACGCCACAGAGCATATGAGATGTTCCAAGAGCTGAAATTGGTATTTCAGACTCATGCCCATGTCGAGAGGTATGAGACCTCTGACAAGTACTTTGCCTACAAGATGGAGAAGAATGGCTCAGCTAGTGAGCATGTGCTCAGAATGTCTGGGTACTACAATCACTTGAATCAAGTGGGAGTTAATCTTCCAGATAAGATAGTGATTGACAGAATTCTCTAGTCACTATCACCAAGCTACCAGAACTTCGTGATGAACTATAATATGCAAGTGATGAAGAAAACGATTCCCGAGCTTTTCGCGATGCTGAAATCAGCGAAGGTAGAAATCAAGAAAGAGCATCAAGTGTTGATGGTTAACAAAACCACTAGTTTCAAGAAAAGGGCAAGGGAAAGAAAGGGAACTTCAAGACGAATGGCAAGCAAGTTGCCACTCCCAGGAAGAAGCCCAAAGCTGGACCCAAGCCTGGGACTAAGTGATTCTACTTCAAAGAGAATGATCACTCAAAGCGGAATTGCCCCAGATATTTGGCGGATAAGAAGGATGGCAAAGTGAACAAAGATATATTTGATATACATGTTATTGATGTGTACTTTACTAGTGTTAATAGTAACCCCTGGGTATCTGATACCGGTTCAATTGCTAAGGTTAATAACTCAAAACAGGAGTTGCAGAATAAACAAAGACTAGTTAAGGGCGAGGTGACGATGTGTGTTGGAAGTGATTCCAAGGTTGACAAGATCACCACCGCATACTCCCTCTACCTTCAGGATTACTGTTGAACCTAAACAAATGTTATTTGGTGTTTGCGTTGAGCATGAATATGATTAGATCATGTTTATTGCAATACAATTATTCATTTAAGTCAGAGAATAATTGTTGTTCTGTTTAAATGAATAAAACCTTCAATGGTCATGCACTCAATGCAAATAGTTTATTGAATCTTGATCGTAGTGATACGTATATTCATAATATTGTTGTCAAAAGATGCAAAGTTGACAATGATAGTGCAACATACTTGTGGCACTGCCGTTTAGGTCATATTGGTGTAAAGCGCATGAAGAAACTCCATGCATATGGGATTTTGGAATCACTTGATTATGAATCATTTGATACTTGCGAACCACGCCTCATGGGCAAGATGACTAAAACTCCATTCTCCGGAACAATGGAGCGACCCGATGACTTATTGGATATGATACATATCGATGTATCCGGTACGATGAGGGTGAAGCACACGACGAGTATTGTTATTTTCTGACCTTCACAGATGATTTGAGTAGGTATGGGTATATCTACTTAATGAAATACAAGTCTGCAACATTTGAAAAGTTCAAAGAATTTCAGAGTGAAGTCGAGAATCATCGTAATAAGAAAATAAAGTTTCAATGATCTGATCGCGGAAGCGAATATTTGAGTTACAAGTTTGTCCTTCATTTAGAAAAATGTGGAATAGTTTCACAACTCACACGACCTGGAACATCATAGCGTAATGATGTGTCCGAATGTCGTAACCATACTTTATTAGTTATGGTGCGATCTATGATGTCTCTTATTGATTTACCACTATTGTTTTGGGGTTATGCATTAGAAACAGTTGCATTCACATTAAATAGGGCACCATCTAAATCTGTTGAGACTACACCGTATGAACTGTGGTTTGGCAATAAACCTAAGCTGTCGTTTCTTAAAGTTTGGGGTTGCGACACTTATGTCAAAAGGCTTCAGCCTAATAAGCTTGAACCCAAATCAGAGAAGTGTGTCTTTATAGGATACCCTAAGGAAACAATTAGTTACACCTTCTACCACAGATCTGAAGGCAAGATCTTTGTTGCCAAGAATGGAACCTTTCTAGAGAAGGAGTTTCTCTCGAAAGAATTGAGTGGGAGGAAAGTAGAACTTGATGAGGTAATTGTACCTTCTCTCAATTTGGAAAGTAGCTCATCTGAGAAATCTGTTCCCGTGATGCCTACACCAACTAGAGAGGAAGCCAATGATGATGATCATGAAACTTCAGATCAAGTTACTACCGAACCTCGTAGGTCAACCAAAACACGATCAACATCAGAGTGGTACGGTAGTCCTGTTCTAGAAGCCACGTTACTAGACCATGGCGAACCTACGAACTATGAGGAAGCTATTATGAGCCCAGATTCCGATAAATGGCTTGAGGCCATGAAATCTGAGATAGGATCCATGTATGAGAACAAAGTATGGACTTTGATGGATTTCCCCGATGATCGGTGACCCATAGAGAATAAATGGACTTTCAAGAAGAAGAGTGGCGCGGATGTAATGTTACTATCTATAAAGCTCGTCTTGTCGTAAAATGTTTTTGACAAGTTCAAGGAGTTGACTACGATGAGACTTTCTCAACCATAGTGATGCTTAAGTCTGTTTGAATCATGTTAGCAATTGCCGCATTTTATGATTATGAAATCTGGCAAATGGACGTCAAAACTGCATTCCTTAATGGATTTCTAAAAGAAGAGTTGTATATGATGCAACCAGAAGGTTTTGTCGATCCTAAAGGTGCTAACAAAGTGTGCAAGCTCCAACAATCCATCTATGGACTGGTGCAAGCATCTCGGGGTTGGAATATACGCTTTGATGAGGTGATCAAAGCATATGGTTTTATACAGACTTTCGGAGCAGCCTGTATTTACAAGAAACTGAGTGGGAGCTCTGTATCATTTCTGATATTATATGTGGATGACATATTGTTGATAGGAAATGATATAGAATTTCTAGATAGCATAAAAGGATACTTGAATAAGAGTTTTTCAATGAAATACCTCGGTGAAGCTGGTTATATATTGGGCATCAAGATCTATAGAGATAGATCAAGACGCTTAATAGGACTTTCACGAAGAACATACCTTGATAAAGTTTTGAAGAAGTTCAAAATGGACCAGTCAAAGAAAGGGTTCTTGCCTGTCATACAAGGTGTAAAGTTGAGTAAGACTCAAAGCCCGACCATGGCAGAAGAAACAGAGAGAATGAAAGTCATTCCCTATGCCTCAACCATAGGTTCTATAAAGTATGCCATGCCGCGTATCATACCAGTTGTGTGCCTTGCTATGAGTTTGGCAAGGGGGTACAATAGTGATCCAGGAGTGGATCACTGGACAATGGTCAAAATTATCCTTAGGTACCTAAAGAGTACTAAGGAAATGTTTCTTGGTTATGGAGGTGATAATGGGTTCGTCGTAAAGGGTTACATTGATGCAAGCTTTAACACTGATCCAAATGACTCGAACTCTCAATCTAGATACATATTGAAAGTGGGAGCAATGACCTAGAGTAGCTCCATACAGAGCTTTGTAGACATAGAAATTTGCAAAATACATACAGAACTGAATGTGACAGACCCTTTGACTAAACCTCTCTCGCAAGCAAAACATGATCACACCTTAGTACTCTTTGGGTGTTAATCACATGACGATGTGAACTAGATTATTGACTCTAGTAAACCCATTGGGTGTTGTTACATGGCAATGTGAACTATGAGTGTTAATCACATGATGATGTGAAGTATTGGTGTTAAATCACATGGCGATGTGAACTAGATTATTGACTCTAGTGCAAGTGGGAGACTGAAGGAAATATGCCCTAGAGGCAATAATAAAGTTGTTATTTTATATTTCCTTATTTATTGATAAATGCTTATTATACATGCTAGAATTCTATTAACCGGAAACTTGATACATGTGTGTATGCATAGACAAAACACGGTGTCCCTAGTAAGCCTCTACTAGACTAGCTCGTTAACCAAAGATGGTTTAGTTTCCTAACCATAGACATGTGTTGTCATTTGATGAACGAGATCACATCATTAGGAGAATGTTGTGATGGACAAGACCCATCCGTTTGCTTAACATAATGATCATTCAGTTTTATTGCTATTGCTTTCTTCATGTCAAATACATATTCCTCCGACTATGAGATTATGCAACTCCCGGATACTGTAAGAATGTCTTATGTGCTATCAAACACATAACGTAACTGGGTGATTATAAAGATGCTCTACAGGTAACTCCGAAGGTGGTCGGTTTGGCATAGATCGAGATTAGAATTTGTCACTCCGAGTATCGGAGAGGTATCTCTGGGCCTTCTCGATAGTGCACATCATAAGAAGCCTTGCAAGCAAAGTAACTAATGAGTTACTTGTAGGAGGATGCATTACGGAACGAGTAAAGTGACTTGTCGGTAACGAGATTGAACTAGGTATGAAGATACCGATGATCGAATCTCGGGCAAGTAACATACCGATGACAAAGGGAATAACGTATCTTGTCATAACGGTTCGACCGATAAAGATCTTCGTAGAATATGTGGGAGCCAATATGGGCATCCAGGTTCCGATATTGGTTATCGACCGGAGAGGTGTCTCAATCATGTCTACATAGTTCTCGAACCCGTAGGGTCCACACGCTTAATGTTCGATGACAATTTTGTATTATATGAGTTATGTGATTTGGGGACCGAATGTTGTTCGGAGTCCTGGATGAGATCACGGACAGGACGAGGAATCTCGAAATGGCCGAGAGGTAATACTGATATATAGGATGATAGTATTCGGACAACGGAAGTGTTTCGGATAGTATCAGGTATTTATCGAAGTACCGAGGGGTTATTGGAAACCTCGGGTGATGATATGGGCCATAAGAGAGGAGCACACCAGCTTACAAGGGGTGGCGCCCCCCCCTTGGCATGTAGCCGAATTGGAGAAGGAGGAGAAGGGGTTCACTGACGGTGTCCTAGACCAGGGGGTACTCACCACGTCATCTCCCGATTTGTTGGATTGGGCCGAGGAACCCCGTGGCCATTTACTAATGGGCCAGTTCGGACAGCCGAAGTATACACAAGGAAGATTTCAGAAGACTTGGTGATCAAGACGAGGACTCCTCCCCACCGGCATATTCGGCTAGTACTCTTGTTATCCTAGGCTTCTGGTGCATTATATAAACCAGGGGTCTGGCTTGTCGATAGATCATTATGACATTACTCATCATATCTCTAGGGTTTAGACCATGACATATGATCTTGAGGTAAATCAACTCTTGTAACCCCTATACTCATTAAAGACAATCAAGCAGCATGTAGGGTATTATCTTTTCAAGAGAGCCCGAAGCTGGGTAAAATCCCGTGTTCATGTTAGCATCGATCCTAAGACACACAACTTGGGAACCCCTACTCGAGATCTGCCGGTTTTGACACCGACAACGGTGCTTTCATTGAGAGTTCCGTTGTGTGATCAGCAAAGGATCAATGGCTCGAATGCAGATCAACTGCAATGTCGGCTTCTTCATCACCAGCTCGACTAGTCACCTTGGCTTGACCGAGGACTGTGCCCTGTCTCCGATCGTCATGTTTGGATGAGGGCCTTCATCAACATCAACTCCGATCTCTATCAAGATCATGGAGAAATCATCCATGGAGTTCGGGGGCTCAACGTCAACATTGCCTCGGGCGACCGTGCTGTTTTTCTGGACAGTGAACTTGTATCCCCGCCACTGCCTCCTCGAGTGTCGCTTTGATGATTCCTTCAATGGAATTGTGTGGAATTGAGTCTATGATGACCCTGTGAAATTCCTACGCATTTCGATGGAGCAATCTCTGTCAATCTCTGATATACCGGATCCCTGTCGAATCTAGACGAGAATCCGGACGAGTTTGGGGCGTGGTGTCCATCATCTAGCTTAGACGTCATTTGGAAGATCCAACCGTTGATAGGTTGCGGAATTCCTATATCTACCACCTGTCAAAATATCAGCTCGATCCGACCGTCCAAACTCCGGGAACCTTCCGATTAGTGCATCACCTTCCGGATATGTTTTCTACGCGAGAACGAATCCGACCCGAATTCATCTTCTTTATGAACGAGATTTCGGACATCCTTTTTGAAGGAAGTTTTTGTATGGGGTATTGTGTTTAATTCTCAAACACACCCCACAAATATTAAAAGTATTTTTCCAATATAATCTTCACCATCGCGCCGGTGTCAAACCAGCCCGACAACATCGCTCCACGGCGGCCGACCTGCGCTCGACACGTCGTCGCTTTGTTGAGCCAAACTCAACTTCTTCGGATCATCATCTCGTCAAGCCGAACAATAGTTTGGCATCGCGAGGGATAAATCGTCACCAACATTGTCGCCCCACGGATTACATGGAGCGGGCACACCGGCATCGCCCCATGGTCACTTCATCAAGCCAGCATTGACCACATCACAAGTTACGACCTGCATCGGCATGGCCAAACCATTGCTTCATCGAGCCGATGTCCATCACGCCGAACTACTTCAACACCTCGGCTGACATGGCAGCTGCAACATCTCCTCACCGACCTACTCCGTCTCCTCGTCTGGACTGGGGGCTTCATCATCCCTTGATCGACCTATTCCGGAGACTTCGGCATCGTCAACTGACCAACTTCGTCACGTTAGCTGGACCGGGGGCTTCGCCTCGGCAAGCCAACCTTTGCCAGCATCGCCATGCTGCCGCTCCATCACTCACCAGGCAATGGGTGTGCGGATTAAGTCCCAATTTCGGGAGTAACCTTTTTTCAGATTGCTACAACAGATAAACCAGGTGCTATTAATCCTAGTAATTTGTTCTTGCTTGGGTTTATTTTTCTAAAAAATTATTACTCTGGTTTGTCCCATCATATGTACACAGGTCTGTCAAATAATGGCCGCATTAACGATGATTGCGCGATGGTTTGGTCCGTTTCCCGTCCATAGTTCGGCGAACACCGCATCCAGAGTCCAGACCGCCCTGCAAATTCAGGCTTTGTCATGCCTTCACTGCGTCACGCCAGCGCCCTGCATCAACATTGGCTTCGGCGCCAGGCCATATTTCTTTAAATAAATTATTTTTGCGTAAAGCAATTATGCAAGGATTATATATATATATGTATATATATATATAATTTCCTGGACCGCACTATTTTATGTGTGTAGGTAATTGATTTTGAGTGCTTTACGCGGTCACTACTCTGGAGTGCCGAACTCTCTTGCTCGGACACCTCGGGCTTGGAGCTGGGACCTCGGCCATGCCGAGGACTGCGAACCTTGTCAGATCTATCACATATCAATGGGCTTCTTCATCCCTCCACAAGCCCGAATCGCGTCATCAACACCGAGCACATTAACCAGCTAAGTCGCTTTTGTGCTCAAAAACTTCCAGTTTTAAATTTTGTTCGGTTCGGCCAAGCATTATACTTTTTTGGCAAAAAGTTGTTTGTGAGAAAATTCCTTGTCATAACTTTGTTTGTGACACACAAATCCAAATACCCCGTTTATTTGGGGGCTTCCTTTATGAATCCTTTCCTCTTGCATATGATTATACTTGTACGGCTTTGTTTCTTGTTCGTGTATTACGCCACAATATGCACCATATTGACTTAAGTGTTCCGCAAGCTTGATTGCCTTGCTCCTATGCTTACCCCTACGTTCCCGATTGTTTGGCTAGGAACTAAAGGGAGCACCTTTGTGATTGTCACGACCGGGTCATCCGAGTTCGAACCTCAGACTGGATGAAGCCAAAAGCTAGCGCTCTTATTGTTTTCAATCATGGTTGGCACACAACGGAACTCATGGGTACAAAAAATCTATTGCACAAGTCTCATAGTAACAATGAGCAACCGAAGAAAGGTATCGGTGTTGGTACTATTTTCTTCGAAGATGCTTCTTACACTTCATCAGTAATATAACATAAGTTCCCTAAGCGCGCTTTGTCTGTTACAACCTTATGGCCTTATTGCCTGGTTATCGGAAACACCGTCGATATTCTCGACAGGTGGAGTACATAACACTTTTCAGCCCTTGACCGAAGAGGGAGAAGCCGACGGTCGGTTAAGACGCGTTTAAAGTTCGGGTGAACACAGATATGATATAAGTACTTCGGTACATACAATCATTATACATAAAATTCTTTTACCCAAGTCACTTGGGGGCTCTTAAAACTTATATGAGCTATTTTATAGTAAATGTGTTTTCTTCTTTGTCGTTGCAAAGTCTTTTTCTACCGCTCCTTTTTTTGACTCGACTGTATGGTCAATAGCTGGATAGCATGTCTTCTCTCTAAAAGCTGCTCGAGTTTAGTTTGCTAAACTAACCTCGGAGAAGTACTCCGCCTTCGGGATAAGGAGCTTGAAGCCGTAGGCTGACCCGCATGAAGTCTTGAGATCGGATGTGTCATGTTAAAGTACGACAGAAGCACAATTTTTTTCCAATTTTTGGATTGGAACCGAACACTTGATCTTGTTCAGACGTCAAGTTTTTACTGAAGTTTTTTGGTTTTCCAAGCTTATGGCACTTTCAAACTATTTGTGTGTTTCCAGCATAAGTCTCGCAGTGCAACGCCGGACATCTTTAGAGATTCGGCAAAAACATTCTCGGATATTGCTATATATGAATCGGTTTCAAATTATGTCGTCGGTCAATAGTTGGGTCGCCCGGCTCCTGTGCTTGCCTCCTACGTTCTGCTTTGTTCGGCTAGGTGTGCAAAGGGAGAACCACTGCGATTGTGCTTCCATCGCGCATGGTTAAGCACCTCAGTGGAGAAAGCCAAAAACTGATTGTCACAATAAGCGTAAACTGGCCAGTGATCCGATGACTATGTTAAATGAGGGGTCGTTCATAACATTGGCCGAAGTGTTTACTGCTTGACCTCGGGTGTCGCCGAACACTAACCGGGGGCTCGTAGCTAGATTCCCCAGTTTAAAGCTCCTATGACCAAGTGAAAGTTATAAAGCCCGCATATCTGATTGCCTCATTTCCGCTAACACAACCACCTTCGGGCAGCGAGACGTAGGCTAAGGGTTGTCTTGTTATTGCGGAAACACCCAGCGTAGTATCTACAAAGGGGTAGAAGCCGATGATGGGCCACTTTCAACTGATAAACGGTCGCAAGGGAGTCAAAATAAACATATCATCGACATTTGTATTTAATATACAAGGGCCGCCTTCGTTAATCATTGTTATAAAGCCATAAATATGCATCAATTTGACTTAAGATTTTGGTCAAGCTGGATTGCCTGGCTCTTGTGCTTACCCCTACGTTCCCGATTGTTCGGCTAGGCGGTAAAGGGAGCACCTTTCTGATTGTTACTACCGGGTCATCCGAGTTAGTACCTCAGACTGGGTGCAGCCGAAAGCTAGCAATCTTAAAAGATCAGATTGGTCGGCAATGACGGAAGTGAAAAATTTGGTTCATTAATACCATAGAATTCGGGAACTTTCCCCGAACTAAATCCTCAATATTTTCCTCCCACATTGATCGGAGGTGAGGTTTCATGATCATGATAAGCATGACGACCCAAAGAAAGGAACCGATAGCAGGACTATTTTCTTTGGAATATGTTTCTTACGTTAAAAAGTAATATAACATATCTCTCCGCGTACCTTTGTTTATAAAACCGTATGGCCGGATTGCCTTGTTTTCCGTAAATCTTTGCCCTCATAAAGGCTTTATAAAGTAGGACAAACACTCCTCGGCTGCTGGCTAAGGAGGTTGACGTTGATGGTTGGTCAACAAAGTTTTGTACAATGCGGATCTGAGCATTAGTGATGTAGAGTACTTGGATACATAGAATCATTACACATAATTTGTGATTTTACTCTGGATGTCGATCCTAAATTCGGCCACCCATGCCCACATTAAGGCTCGGGGGCTACTGGGCTTCGCGCTCATTATTTATAAATATTAAAGGAGCACATCGATCCCCTGATCTGGTGTTGCCACCCGACCAATGTCTCGGGGGCTACTGTGTTGCCTGTTCAATGCAGAAAATTCAAAGTGCTTAGTGTTCGGCTTGACCGAAGTACGGGAAAACGCGTCTTCGGACAACAATAGGTACCATCTGGACCTATCCGGCGTCAAACTAGTATATTGTGGCAACTTCTCAAGATCCTCTCTCAAGGGCCCGTTCATCGATCACTGTTATCTCTAATATATTACACTGCGTTTCTATTCCTAGGTATGCTGCCGAGCTAGGAGTTGATCCTCAGGCCGATTTCGCACATCGACCTGAGTGTCAGGGGCTACTAGGAACATCGGTTTCATGTTTTCCTTCAGCTGCATCTCGGGATTTAGACTGACACACACCTTGAGGGCTACTAAATATACATATACTAGCTATATATCTCGACAGAGAATAAATTGCACCAGTCAACAATCAGCCCGCGGTTGGGGTGGTGCACAAAGCAATCCGGCATAAAGCTCGGGCGCCAGTGGCTAGCTCCATAGAGGGCATTTTTGGCATTAAGATTGGCTAAACTCCTTCAACTTTTTTGAACCAAGATGATCTATGACATCTCGGATAGAGTCCGGCGTTGGAGCTTGGATACAGTTCGGTGTTGGAGCTTGGACACAGTCCGGTGTTGGAGCTCGGATACATTCCGGCATTGGAGCTCGGAAGCTGTCCGGCATTGGTGCTTGGCTGCAAAAGATACCTCGAATGCAATCCGGCGTTGGAGCTCTGATGCAAGAGGACACTGTCGCTCGGGAATAACTTCAAACCCGAGGTGTGGCATAAAAATAACAAGGCATTGATAAAGGCCGGAAACTTAAAGGGGCTCCTCAGATACCCGACGTGTAAACTCTTCGGATGCACTTCAGTGATCCTCAAGATTGAAGATGAGAAGATTTGTTGAACCAGTTTTCAAGACCGACGACCGAAGATGAAGAACAGTTTGGAAGAATCGAGGAGTGTACCCAACTTGAAGACCGGTTCAGGGGGTTATTGACGGTGTCCTGGACCGGGGGTACTCACCACGTCATCTCCCGATCAGTTGGATTGGGCCGAGGACCCCCGTGGCCGTTTACTCATGGGCCAATTCAGACAGCCGAGTATACACAAGGAAGATTCCACAAGACTTGGTGATCAAGACGAGGAATCCTCCCCACCGGCGTATTCGGCTAGGACTCTTGTTATCCTAGGCCTCTGGTGCATTATATAAACCAGGGGCCAGGCTAGTCAATAGATCATTATGACATTACTCATCATATCTCTAGGGTTTAGACCACAACATATGCTCTCGAGGTAGATCAACTCTTATAACCCCTATACTCATTAAAGACAATCAAGCAGCATGGAGGGTATTATCTCTTCAAGAGAGCCTGAAGCTGGGTAAAATCCTGTGTTCATCTTACCATCGATCCTAAGACACATAGCTTCGGACCCCCTACCCGAGATCTGCCGGTTTTGACACCGATATTCGCCCCCTCCCCTTCCTTCTCTCCTCCCCCTTCCCCTTTTCTCCCCGGAGAAAAAAAGTAGGAGGGGGTGAATTGTACTAGGGGCCTGAGGGAGTCCTGGATTAAGGGGTCCTCGGACATCCGGACTATGTAACATGGGCTGGACTATTGGGCTATGAGGATACAAGACCGAAGACTCTCTCCCGTGTCCGGATGGGACTCTACTTGGCGTGGAAGGCAAGCTTGGCGACCGGATATGAAGATTCCTTTCTCTGTAACCGACTTTGAACAACCCTAGTCCCCCTCTGGCGTCTATATAAACTGGAGGGGCTTAGTCCGTAGAGGCATATACACAATCATAATCTCATAGGCTAGACTTCTAGGGTTTAGTCATCACGATCTCGTGGTAGATCAACTCTTGTAATACTCATATTCATCAAGATCAATCAAGCAGGAAGTAGGGTATTACCTCCATAGAGAGGGCCCGAACCTGGGAAAACATTGTGTCCCCCGTCTCCTATTACCATCGACCTTAGACGCACAGTTCGGGACCCCCTACCCGAGATCCACCGGTTTTGACACCGACATTGGTGCTTTCATTGAGAGTTCCGCTGTGACATTGAAGACATGATTGATGGCTCGCCTTGTCGTCAAGGACAATATCACCTCCGGAGGAGCCTTGGCCCCAGGCCAAACCCTACGGCTAGGCGGCTTTATCATGACCGCCCGTTCGCCCATCGAGCCAACGATGACTTCTCGGGTCATCAAAAATCGCCCCTGTGTTTACTCCGAAATCTCCAAACAGATGGATCTAACGGAGCTGTCATCTTTAAATGAACTCCTTGATCGCATCGCCACCCTGGGGGTCGCTACAGACTACGATCGGATCGGGCTTAAACCCGATCAGAGAGAAATCAAATCTCTGCCAGTCACCCATCAGGTAGCGATAATCGAGGAGTGCAACAACAACTCCCCCTCTATATTGAGGACGAACTATGTTCAGGCTGCCGGGCTCGAAGAGCCGGATACCCATCCGCGGAACAACACGCCCTGCCTTCCGAACCTAGAATAGGACAGCGGGCCGGAAAAATCAGTTGATATTCCGGAGCTCGAACTATGAAGTTCGGAAGTTTCTCGAACTCGGGATCCCAAATTGGGTCAGGGTCCGGACTCAAATCCACCCACCCACCCAGATACATGCGATCTTATGCACATACTACAACAACCTCAGGAAACGGTCCATCACTTTTGGGCCAGATTCCTCCTTGTCAAAGACAAGATCAAAGGTTGCCGTGAGGAAGACGAAATCTTACTATTCTGCAAAAATTGCACGGATGAAGGAATCCTCAATGCCATTAACCTCCGTCGCGTATTACACTTCGCTGACTTGGCAACCATAGTACAGAAGTACTGCGCAATGGAGAGCACCTGGAAAACTCAGGAAGCTCCCCCAGTTTCCACTCAACTCTTTGTCCGGACAAAAAGGATGCACCCTCGTGGGTCGCCTGATCCAATATTAAAGAAACTGAAGCCCATTATAGGGCGCGGAACCGTTCTGGAGGGATGGCTCAATAGGCCATGCAAAATACACACAACACCGGACACCATACCTATCCACATCATTAGGGCATGTTGGATACTATGGCAAGTGGCCAAGAGCGGCGAGTATCTCCTCACCAAGAATGCCGCAGAGCAACATCCCACGGAAGACGACGACCTCAGAGTATCGATGGTCTTCGAAACTTTTGCCTCAAACAATAAGTGCAAAAGGGCACTCCGCAGCCTCGCCGAAGTCTGCCAAGTCGCACCAATAAACCCCTGGAATGACACAATGATACGTCTCCAACGTATCTATAATTTTTGATTGTTCCATGCTATTATATTACCTGTTTTGGATGTTTATGGGCTTTACTTTACGCTTTTATATCATTTTTGGGACTAACCTACTAACCGGAGGCCCAACCCGTATTGTTTTTTTTCCTATTTCAGTATATCGAAGAAAAGGAATATCAAACGGAGTCCAAACGGAATGAAACCTTCGGGAGCATGATTTTTGGAACAAACGCGATCCAGAGGACTTGGAGTGCAAGCCAAGAAGCTCCCGAGGGGGCCACAAGGGTGGAGGGCTCCCCCACCCCCCTATAGGGCGCGCCCCCTGTCTCGTGGGCCCCTCGGGCATCCACTGACGTACTTCTTCCTCCTATATATACCCATATACCCCGAAACCATCAAGGGAGCCACCGAAGAAATATTTCCGCCACCGTAACCTTCTGTATCCGCGAGATCCCATCTTGGAGCCGTCGCCAACACTCTGCCGGAGGGGGAATCCACCATGGAGGGCTTCTACATCAACACCATAGCCCTTTCGATGAGTGGTGAGTAGTTTACCACAGACCTTCAGGTCCATAGTTATTAGATAGATGACTTCTTCTCTCTTTTTGGATCTCAATACCATGTTCTCCCCCTCTCTTGTGGATCTATTTGATGTAACTCTTTTTGCGGTGTGTTTATCGAGATCCAATGAATTGTGGGTTTATGATCAAGTTTATCTATGAGAGATATTTGAATCTATTCTGAATTCTTTTATGTGTGATTGAGTTATCTTTGCAAGTCTCTTTGAATTATCGGTTTGGTTTGGCCTACTAGATTGATCTTTCTTGCCATGGGAGAAGTGCTTAGCTTTGGGTTCAATCTTGCGGTGTCCTTTCCCAATGACAGTAGGAGCAGCAAGGCACGTATTGTATTGTTGCCATCGAGAATAAAAAGATGGGGTTTATATAATATTGCATGAGTTTATCCCTCTACATCATGTCATCTTTCTTAAAGCATTACTCTGTTCTTATGAACTTAATACTCTAGATGCATGCTGGATAGCGGTCGATGTGTGGAGTAATAGTAGTAGATGCAGGCAGGAGTCGGTCTACTTGTCACGGACATGATGCCTATATACATGATCATGCCTAGATAATCTCATAATTATGAGAGCGGCGTTTTGGCTCCTAGGTTCATATGCACCCATTGTCGAAATACACATTTCGGAAAGTTGAAAAATTTGAAACAAAAATCCCGCATGTATATCCAGACATTTTATGTGCGTTCACAAGGTTTCGGTGAAAAAAGACGTTTTTGTGGCTTGTGTAAAAAGGATAAAGAAATGTCTCGTGAATAGTTAGAATGAAGCGTCAGAAATTGTCTTTTTTACACAAGCCACAAAAAACATCGTTTTTCACTAAAACCTTGTGCACGCACATAAAATGTCCGGATATACACGCGGGATTTTTGTTCCAAATTTTTCAACTTCTCGAAATATGTATTTCGACAATGGGTGCATATGCACCTAGGAGCCAAAGGCAATTACCGCATAATTATTCACTTTTCTATCAATTGCTCGATAGTAATTTGTTCACCCACCATAATACTTATGCTATCTTGAGAGAAGCCTCTAGTGAAACCTATGGCCCCCGGGTCTATCTTTTATCATATACGCTTTCAATCTACTTTTATTTGCATCTTTACTTTTCCAATCTATATCATAAAATACCAAAAATATAATTATCTTATCATATTATCTCTATCAGATCTCACTTTCGCAAGTGGCAGTGAAGGGATTGACAACCCCTTTATCGCGTTGGTTGCGAGTTCTTTGTTTGTTTGTGTGGGTTGGTGGGACTTGTGAGGAGCCTCCTACTGGATTGATATCTTGGTTCTCAAAAACTGAGGGAAATACTTACGCTACTGTGCTGCATCACCCTTTCCTCTTCAAGGAAAACCAACACAAGCTCGAGACGTAGCAAGAAGGATTTCTGGCACCGTTGCCGGGGAGGTCTTCGCTCAAGTCAAGACATACCAAGTACCCATCACAAACTCATCTCCCTCGCATTTACATTATTTGCCATTTGCCTCTCATTTTCCTCTCCCCCACTTCACCCTTGCCATTTTATTCGCCCTATCTTTCCCAATCTCCTCTCTTCTCCGCTTGCCTTCTCCTCCTCTCTCTTTCGCTTGCCTTTTTTTGTTTGCTTGTGTGTTGGATTACTTGTCGCCATGGCGCAAGATAATACCAAATTGTGTGATTTCTCCAATACCAATGATAATGATTTCCTTAGTACTCCGATTGCTCCTCTTAATGATGTTGAGTCTTATGAAATCAGTGCTGCTTTTCTGAATCTTGTTATGAAAGATCAATTCTCCGGCCTTCCTAGTGAAGATGCCGCTACCCATCTAAACAACTTTGTTGATTTGTGTGAGATGCAAAAGAAAAAAGATACGGATAATGATATTGTTAAATTGAAGTTATTTCCGTTTTCACTTGGAGATCATGCTAAAGTTTGGTTTTCATCTTTGCCTAAAAATAGTATTGATTCTTGGAACAAGTGTAAAGATTATTTTATCTCTAAGTGTTTTCCTCCCGCTAAGATCATCTCGCTTAGGAACCATATTATGAATTTTAAACAACTTGATCATGAGCATGTTGCCCAATCTTGGGAAAGAATGAAATTGATGATTCGCAAGTGCCCTACTCCGATTGCTCCTCTTAATGATGTTGAGTCTTGTGAAATCAATGCTGCTTTGCTGAATCTTGTTATGAAAGATCAATTCTCCGGCCTTCCTAGTGAAGATGCCGCTACCCATCTAAACAACTTTGTTGATTTGTGTGAGATGCAAAAGAAAAAAGATACGGATAATGATATTGTTAAATTGAAGTTATTTCCGTTTTCACTTGGAGATCATGCTAAAGTTTGGTTTTCATCTTTGCCTAAAAATAGTATTGATTCTTGGAACAAGTGTAAAGATGCTTTTATCTCTAAGTATTTTCCTCCCGCTAAGATTATCTCGCTTAGGAACGATATTATGAATTTTAAACAACTTGATCATGAGCATGTTGCCCAATCATGGGAAAGAATGAAATTGATGATTCACAATTGCCCTACTCATGGTTTGAATTTATGGATGATCCTACAATTTTTTTATGCCGGATTGAATTTTGCTTCTAGAAATCTTTTAGATTCAGCCGCGGGAGGCACATTTATGGAAATCACCTTAGGAGAAGCTACAAAACTCCTTGATAATATCATGGCTAATTATTCTCAATGGCACACCGAACGATCTACTAATAAAAAAGTGCATGCTATAGAAGAAATTAATGTTTTGAGTGGAAAGATGGATGAACTTATGAGATTGTTTGCTACTAAGAGTGCTTCTATTGATCCCAATTGATATGCCTTTATATACCTTGATTAAGAATAATAATGAATCTATGGATGTGAATTTTGTTGGTAGGAATAATTTTGGTAAAAAACGCTTATAGATGAAACTTTAATTCTAGACCGTTCCCTAGTAATCCTTCTAATAATTATGGAAATTCCTACAATAATTCTTATGGTAATTTTAATAAGATGCCCTCTGATTTTCAAAATAGTGTGAAAGAATTTATGATCTCTCAAAAGAATTTTAATGCCTTGCTTGAAGAAAAATTGCTTAAAGTTGATGATTTGGCTAGGAACGTTTATAGACTTCCGCTTGATGTTGATTCTTTGAAACTTAGATCTACTCCTCCTAAGCAAGATATCAATGAGTCTCTCAAATCTATGAGAAGTTCCATTGACGAGTGCAAAGAAAGAACCGCTAGATTGCTTGCTAAGAAAGATTGCTTTATTAAAGCGTGTTCTTCTAGTTTCCATGAAAATAATGATGAAGTTCTTAAAGTTATTGATGTGTCCCTTATTAAATCTTTGTTTTGCAATATTAATCTTGATAATAATGGTACTGGAAGTGAATCAACTTTGGTTAAAAAGCGTTCCGATAATTTGGAGTTTTTATATCTTGATGCTAAATTTGGTAAAAGTGGGATTGGAGAGGTCAAGACTTTAAATAGCATTGAACCCACTATCTTGGATTTCAAGGAATTTAATTATGATAATTGTTCTTTAGAAAGTTGTATTTCCTTGTTGCAATCCGTTGTTAATTCTCCTCATGCTTATAGTCAAAATAAAGCCTTTACCAAACATATTGTTGATGCCTTGATGCAATCTTTTGATGAAAAACTTAATTTGGAAGTTTCTATACCTAGAAAACTTAATGATGAGTGGGAACCTACTATAAAGATTAAAATTAAATATTATGAGTGTTTTGCTTTATGTGATTTGGGTGCTAGTGTTTCCACGATTCCGAAAACTTTATGTGATATTCTAGGCTTCCATGATCTTGATGATTGCTCTTTAAATTTGCACCTTGCGGATTCCACCATTAAAAAACCAATGGGAAGGATCAATGATGTTTTTATTGTTGCAAATAGAAATTTGGTGCCCATGGATTTTATCGTTCTTGATATAGATTGCAATATTTCTTGCCCTATTATTCTTGGTAGACCTTTCCATAGAACTATTGGCGCGATTATTGATATGAAGGAAGGGAATATTAGATTCCAATTTCCATTAAGGAAAGGCATGGAACACTTTCCAATAAATAAAATCAAATTACCTTATGAATCTATCATGCGAGCTACTTATGAATCAAGTGCTAAAGATGGCACTAGTTAGATCTATCCTTGCTTTTATGCCTAGCTTGGGGCGTTAAACAATAGCGCTAGTTGAGAGGCAACCCAATTTTATTTGTGTTCTTTGTTTTTGTTCCTGTTTAGTAATAAATTTTGCATCTACTTTCTGTTTAGATGTGTTTTCTTGTTTTATTTAGTGTTTGTGCCAAGTAGAACCTATAGGATAACCTATGATATGAGTTAATTTGATTCTGCTGAAAAACAGAAACTTTGCGCTCACGAGAAACAAATCAATAAATCACATAAACGTGTTTTTGCATTGATTCTTGTTGCTGTAGATTAATAGACAAATTGTTTAGGACTTCCTATTTTGGTAGGAGTTTTGGAGTTCCATAAGTAACCGAAAGTTACAGATTGCTACAGACTGTTCTGTTTTTGACAAATTCTGCCTTTCATGTGTTGTTTGCTTATTTTGATGCATCTATGGCTGGTATGTAAGGGTATGAACCATAGAGAACTTGGAATACAGTAGGTTTAACACCAAAATAAATAAAGAATGAGTTCATTACAGTACCTTATGTGGTGGTTTTTCTTTCTTTCACTAACAGAGCTTATGAGATTTCTTGTTGAGTTTTGTGTTGTGAAGTTTTCAAGTGTTGGGTAAAGATTTGATGGACTATGGAATAAGGAGTGGCAAGAGCCTAAGATTTGGGATGCCCAAGGCACCCCAAAAAATTCAAGAATATGCAAAAGACTAAGCTTGGGGATGCCCCCGGAAGGCATCCCCTCTTTCGTCTTCGTTCATTGGTAACTTTACTTGGAGCTATATTTTTATTCGCCACATGATATGTGTTTTGCTTGGAGCGTCATGTATTATATGAGTCTTTGCTTGTTAGTTTACCACAATCATACTTGCTGTACACACCTTTTGGGAGAATCCCACTTGATTGGAATTTATTAGAATACTCTATGTGCTTCACTTATATATTTTTGAGCTAGATAACTTTTGCTCTAGTACTTCACTTATATCTTTTAGAGCACGACGCTGGCTTAATTTTGAAGAAATTGTTGATCTCTCATGCTTCATTTATATTATTTTGAGAGTCTTTTAGAACAGCATGGTATTTGCTATGGTTATAAATTTGGTCCTAGAATGATGAGCATCCAAGTTGGGTATAATAAAAACTATCATAGAAAGTGAATTGGATGCTATGATCAATTTGATACTTGATAATTGTTTTGAGATATAGAGGTGGTGATATTAGAGTCATGCTAGTTGGGTAATTATGAATTTAAAGAATACTTGTGCTGAAGTTTGTGATTCCCATAGCATGCACGTATGGTGAACCGCTTTGTGATGAAGTTGGAGCACAATTTTATTTATTGATTGTCTTCCTTATGTTGGCGGTCGGGGACGAGCAATGGTCTTTTCCTACCAATCTATCCCCCTAGGAGCATGCGCGTAGTACTTTGTTTTCAATGGCTTGTAGATTTTTGCAATAAGTATATGAGTTATTTATGACTAATGTTGAGTCCATGGATTATACGCACTCTCACCCTTCCACCATTGCTAGCCTCTCCTGTGCCGCGCAACTTTCGCCGGTACCATACACCAACCATAATCCTCCCTCAAAACAGCCACCATACCTACCTATTATGGCATTTCCATAGCCATTCCAAGATATATTGCCATGCAACTTTCCACGGTTCCGTTTATTATGACACGCATCATCATTGTCATATTGCTCTTTGCATGATCATGTAGTTGACATCGTATTTGTGGCAAGGCCACCTCATAATTTTTCATACATGTCACTCTTGATTCATTGCATATCCCGCTACACCGCCGGAGGCATCTATATAGAGTCATATCTTGTTCTAAGTATCAAGTTGTAATCTTGAGTTGTAGATAAATAAAAGTGTGATGATCTTCATTATTAGAGCATTGTCCCAGTGAGGAAAGGATGATGGAGACTATGATTCCCCCACAAGTCGGGATGAGACTACGGACTTTATAAAAATAAAAGAGGCCAAAGAAGCCCATGAAAAAAAGAGGCCAAAGAAGCCCACCAAAAAAGAAAAAGAAAAAAAGAAAGAAAGAAAAAAAGAAAAAGAAAAAATAATGAGAGAAAAAGAGAGAAGGGACAATGCTACTATCTATTTTTCCACACTTGTGCTTCAAAATAGCACCATGGTCTTCATGATAGAGAGTCTCTTATGTTGTCACTTTCATATACTAGTGGGAATTTTTCATTATAGAACTTGGCTTATATATTCCAATGACGGGCTTCCTCAAAAATGCCCTAGGTCTTCGTGAGCAAGCGAGTTGGATGCACACCCACTTAGTTTCTTTTGTTAAGCTTTCATACATTTATAGCTCTAGTGCATGCGTTGCATGGCAATCCCTACTCACTCACATTGATATCTATTAATGGGCATCTCCATAATCCGTTGATACACCTAGTTGATGTGAGACTATCTTCTCCTTTTTTGTCTTCTCCATAACCACCCTTCTATTCCACATACAGTGCTATGTCCATGGCTCATGCTCATGTATTGCGTGAAAAATTGAAAAAGTTTGAGATTACTAAAGTATGAAACAATTGTTTGGATTGTCATTGGGGTTGTGCATGATTAAATACTTTGTGTGATGAAGATAGAACAACAGCCAGACTATATGATTTTGTAGGGATAACTTTCTCTAGCCATGTTATTTTGAGATGACATGATTGCTTTATTAGTATGCTTGAAGTATTACTATTTCCTATGTCAATGTGAAGTTTTATTTTGAATCATTTGGATCTGAACATTCATGCCACAATAAAGAGAAATACATTGAGAATTATGCTAGGTAGCATTCCACAACAAAAATTCCGTTTTTATCATTTACCTACTTGAGGACGAGCAGGAATTAAGCTTGGGGATGCTTGATACGTCTCCAACGTATCTATAATTTTTGTTTGTTCCATGCTATTATATTACCTGTTTTGGATGTTTATGGGCTTTACTTTACACTTTTATATCACTTTTGGGACTAACCTACTAACCGGAGGCCCACCTCGTATTGCTGTTTTTTTGCCTATTTAAGTATATCGAAGAAAAGGAATATCAAGCGGAGTCCAAACAGAATGAAACCTTCGGGAGCGTGATTTTTGGAACAAACGTGATCTAGAGGACTTGGAGTGCAAGCCAAGAAGCTCCCGAGGGGTCCACGAGGGTGGAGGGTGCGCCCCCCCTATAGGGCGCGCTCCTATCTCGTGGGCCCCTCGGGCATCCACCGACGTACTTCTTCCTCCTATATATACCCATATACCCCGAAACCATCAAGGGAGCCACCGAAGAAATATTTCCGCCACTGTAACCTTCTGTATCCACGAGATCCCATCTTGGAGCCATCGCCGACACTCTGTCAGAGGGGCAATCCACCATGGAGGGCTTCTACATCAACACCATAGCCCTTTCGATGAGTTGTGAGTAGTTTACCACAGACCTTCGGGTCCATAGTTATTAGCTAGATGGCTTGTTCTCTCTTTTTGGATCTCAATACCATGTTCTCCCCCTCTCTTGTGGAGATCTATTTGATGTAACTCTTTTTGCAGTGTGTTTGTCGAGATCCGATGAATTGTGGGTTTATGATCAAGTTTATCTATGAGAGATATTTGAATCTATTCTGAATTCTTTTATGTGATTGAGTTATCTTTGCAAGTCTCTTTGAATTATCGGTTTGGTTTGGCCTACTAGATTGATCTTTCTTGCCATGCGAGAAGTGCTTAGCTTTGGGTTCAATCTTGCGGTGTCCTTTCCCAGTGACAGCAGGGGCAGCAAGGCACGTATTGTATTGTTGCCATCGAGGATAAAAATATGGGATTTATATCATATTGCATGAGTTTATCCCTCTACATCATGTCATCTTTCTTAAAGCGTTACTCTGTTCTTATGAACTTAATACTCTAGATGCATGCTGGATAGCGGTCGATGTGTGGAGTAATAGTAGTAGATGCAAGCAGGAGTCGGTCTATTTGTCACGGACGTGATGACTATATACATGATCATGCCTACACAATCTCATAATTATTCGCTTTTCTATCAATTGCTCGAAAGTAATTTGTTCACCCACTGTAATACTTATGCTATCTTGAGAGAAGCCTCTAGTGAAACCTATGGCCCCCGGGTCTATCTTTTATCATATATGCTTTCAATCTACTTTTATTTGCATCTTTAGTTTTCCAATCTATGTCATAAAATACCAAAAATATATTTATCTTATCATATTATCTCTATCAGATCTCACTTTCGCAAGTGGCCGTGAAGGGATTGACAACCCCTTTATCGCGTTAGTTGCGAGTTCTTTGTTTGTTTGTGTAGGTTCGTGGGACTTGTGAGGAGCCTCCTACTGGATTGATACCTTGGTTCTCAAAAACTTAGGGAAATACTTACGCTACTGTGCTACATCACCCTTTCCTCTTCAAGGAAAAGCAACACAAGTTCGAGATGTAGCACACAACAATAACTTTCAATGCCGATGACGAACCAAAATTTAGGACAGTCCGGGCACCAGCCGCATTGGTCCTTAATCCAATCATGGACGGCTTTCATCTTACCAAAGTGTTCATGGACGGCAGCAGCGGACTGAACCTCATTTACGAGGAAACTCTCAACAAAATGGAAATAGATAGGAGCCACACTGAGCACAATAGCACGACCTTACGAGGAATCATTCCTAGTCAGGAGGCGTGATGCACGGAAAAAATCACACTCGATGTGGTATTCGGCATGCCGGAGAATTACATGTCCGAAGAGATAACCTTCCAAGTGGCCCCTTTCAACAGTGGATATCATGCCTTATTAGGGCGAGATGCATTTGCATGATTTCAAGCTATACCCCATTACAGGTACATGAAGCTCAAGATGCCCGTGCCCAATGGTATTATCACTCTTGCCAGTGATCCGGACATAGCACTCCACGCCGAAAACAAAACCACAGCCCTGGCCCTCGAGGCATTGTCTGAAGCCCTCGCGACCGAAGAGTTAACTACATTGCGCTCCACGGTGGATAGGGACAACGTGATCCTGGACAAGCGGCCCAAATCCACCTCCTTTAAACCAGCAGACAAAATAGTCAAATTTCAAGTCCACCCGACGGACCCCAAGAAGACAGCATCCATCAGAGCACAACTGAACCCAACGGTTTACACCACACTGCGAGTGTTTCTACGCAAAAACTGGGACATATTCACCTGGCACCCTTCTGATATGCCAGGAATCCCACGCAGGCTGGCCGAACACAGCCTCAATATAGCAAAGGGGTATAAGCCGGTCAAACAAACACTGCGGCGCTTTTCAGAACCCAAACGACGAGCCATGGGGGAGGAGCTAGCCAAGTTACTTGAGGCTGAATTCATCAGAGAAATAAAACATCCGGACTGGCTGGCAAACCTAGTGATGGTACCAAAGAAGGATAAATCCTGACGCCTGTGCGTTGATTTCAAAGACCTGAACAAGGACTGCCGTAAGGATCCCTTCCCCCTCCCCCGCATCGATCAGATTATCGACGCCACTACAGGACATGACTCACTGTGTTTCCTCGACGCATACTCTGGATACCATCAAATCAAGATGAAGGAGTCCGATCAAGCCGCAAAGGCATTCATTACCCCATACAAGCCTTTCTGCTTCAACACTATGTCCTTTGGGCTAAAAAACGCTGGTGCCATCTATCAACGCATGATTCAAACATGCCCGGAGAAACAAATCGGCAAGACAGTTGAAGCATATGTGGATGACGTAGTCATCAAGACTAGGCACGTCGAGTCATTAATAAACAATCTGCGTCTCACATTTGACAACATCCGTACATATGACATCAAGCTCAATCCGGAAAAATGTGTTTTTGGCGTTCCCACTGGAAAACTGCTGGGCTTCATCGTTTCCCATAGAGGAATCGAGGCGAACCTAGCCAAAATCCGAGCTTTGTCATAGTTGGCTATGCCAATAGACCTCAAACAAGTCCAAAAACTAGCCGGATGTGTGGCAGCTTTAAGCCGCTTTATCTCCATACTAGGAGAAAAAGCATTGCCACTTTATCGCCTTCTCCGACACACCGAACACTTCGAGTGGACGGACGTGGCAACGGCCGGACTGGAAGAAATAAAGGCTCTTTTAGCGAGCAACCCAATCCTGGCCGCACCGAACATCGGCGAACCCATGTTATTATACATATCGGCAATGCACCAAGTCGTGAGTGCGGTACTCATCGTTGAACGAGAGGAGGACAGACACAAATTCCCGCATCAAAAGCCGGTATACTACGTATCTATTGTCCTCACACCATGCAAATCCTGGTACCCTCATTACCAAAAAATAGCATGCGCAGTCTTCATGGCGTCCCGGAAACTACGACACTACTTTCAAGAGTGCTCAATCACGGTGGCCTCCGAAGTACCACTCAATGACATAATAAACAACCGCGATGCCACGGGCCGGATTGCCAAGTGGGCCATCGAGCTCCTCCCATTTGACATAACATACAGACCGTGCCGGGCCATTAAATCCCAAGTACTTGTCGACTTCGTCGCCGAATGGACAGAAGCCGAACTCCCTAAATAGTACGACACATATTCCAACTAGGTCATGCACTTCAACGGATCCAAAATGCTGGTGGGCCTAGGAGCGGGCGTTGTCCTAACATCCCCCACAGGAGATACAGTTCGGTATGTACTCCAAATATTATACACAGATTAAAACAGTGCAGCCAAATACGAGGCCTTATTGCATGGTCTTCAGATGGCTGTCTCCATGGGAAAACAATGCCTGGAGGTGCGCGGGATTCAAACCTTGCAATATCCCAAATAAATGGAGACTTTGATGCCAAAGATCCGAAAATGGCGGCTTACTGTAACGCCGTTCTCAAAATGTCGGCTCAGTTCGAGGGGCTCGAGTTCCATCATGTGCCTCGAGAAAGTAATCAAGCGGCAGATGTCCTTGCCCGCATTGGCGCTAAGCGCGACCCCGTCCCATCTAACATATTTCTGGAAAGGCTCTTTAAGCCATCCGTGGTGTTGCAAGGGGAGAGCGGCAATACAAGTCCGGATCCAACTATAACCCCAGATATCGAACACACCGATATCATCGGGGGCTTAGCCACCAAAACAACACCATCAGCCCATCTTATCATGGCAGTCATTGCCCCATGGACCGAACCCTTCTTGGCCTACCTTAATAGGCGAGAACTCCCTGAGGATCAGAATGAGTCGCGCTGCATTGTCCGGCACTCGAAAGCCTACAAGGTCCACAAAGGAGAACTCAACAAGAAAAGCGCTACCGGAGTACTTCAAAGATGTATCTCCGGGGAAGAGGGGCGACAACTCTTGGCTGAAATTCATGCCGGTCTGGGCGGTCACCATGCTGCGGCTCGGGCCCTTATAAGCAAGGCCTTCCGTACAGGTTTCTATATGCCGACGGCCCGAGCAGATGCACATGACCTTGTCCATAATTGCGTTGGATGCCAGCTTTTCGCCAACCAAAGCCATATGCCACCCACCGCACTACAAACAATCCCCATCACTTGGCCTTTGTTGTCTGGGGGCTTGATATGGTCGGACCCCTTAAAGGAGGAAGCCATAAGAAAAAAATATGTGTTGGTGACGGTGGATAAATTCACTAATTGGATAGAGGCCAAACCAGTTAATACGACCGAAGCCGGACCAGTGATAGACTTCATATCCAGTGTTGTGCACCGTTATGGTGTCCCACACAGCATCATCACTGATAACGGCTCTAACTTCACAGCCGACGACGTGAAAACCTGGTGTGCTAATCTAGGCATTAAGCTCGATTACGCCTCCGTCTATCACCCACAAACAAACAGTCAAGTCGAACGAGCCAATGGTCTTATTATGAGCGGCATTAAACCCAGACTAGTGCGGTCTTTGAAAGAATTAGACAATCACTTGGTTGAGGAGCTCGACTCAGTACTCTGGGGGCTGCGGACCACGCCCAATCGTACTACCGGATATACACCCTTTTTCATTGTGTACGACGCAGAGGCTGTGTTACCCTGCAACATTATTCATGACTCACCTCGAGTGCACATGTATGAAGAGAGAGAGGCTGAGCTCGATCGGCAGGATAACTTAGATGCCCTGGAGGAGGAGCGCGACGTCGCAAAAGCCCGTTCCGCATTATATCAACAACAGGCACGGAGGTACCAAAGAAGAGAAGTGCAGGCCAAGACTTATAATGTTGGTGAACTCGTTCTACGCTTACCGGACAAGAAAAAGGACAAACTCAATCCCAAGTGGGAGGGTCCCTCCATCATTGACGAAGTTCTCACTGGAGGAGTGTACCGCCTGCGTGATGCATCAGATAATCTCCTAGAGCCGAACCCATGGAATGCGGCCAGACTCCGAAGATTCTATGCCTAGCGCCAAACACTTTGTTTGTCTCCTTCTCACTTTTTGTTTATGTTATGTTTTCTCTCTTTTTGGTTTTTTTTCCTTTTTAGCCTTAAAAGCTTTCATGCGGCTAGACCGTGCACCTGTGACATACACATCTTCTTGTACAGAAGCTTATTATTATTATTATTATTATTATTATTATTATTATTATTATTCTCCGAGCATTAAAGCTCACAACATACATATATTTTCCTCGTGTGTACCTTTTCTTCGCCATTATATGCATCGATATGACTTAAGTTTTGGCCAAGCTGGGTTGCCTGGCTCCTGTGCTTATGCCCTACGTTCCCGTTAGTTTGGCTAGGGCATAAAAGGAGCACCTCTGTGATTGTTACTGCCGGGTCATCCGGATGTGTACCTCAGACTGGGCGAAGCCGAAAGCTAGCGTTCTTAAGGGAATATTCGGTCGATGGACTAAAGATGTTTTTTACCAATTACACTATGAACCCCCAAATGTTAAGTATACTGCAGGTTTTTTAATCACAGTTCGGACATGCACAATAAACACATGCTCACCTAGGGAAAGGAACCCTTAATGGAACTATTCTCTCTGGAAGATGTTTACTATCACAATGTAATATGACATAGCTAGCCGGATACTTGTCTTATCAAGCAACTATGACACCTACGCCTGGTTTCCACGCGTACCCCGGTCTATATTACCGAGCAGGTATTCGGAAACACTATGGACCTTCGGGTCCAGAGGTCGAAGCAAAAAGGTCCGCCATGGCAATCGTTTTACAATCCGGCTAAGGACAAATCTGTCCATTGAAGTATGCAGTCACTTGGACTCAAAAACTTCTTCTTCTACGCTATCCAACATGTTGTCTAGCTTACAATCCTATTGAGAATATTCTGTGGCTAATTTTACCTGGTCATATACTAGACTAAAAGGAATTTCTTTCCCATCTGACCCTAAAGGTCTGACCCGGGCAATATGATTTGGATCAAGCTTGGTATACCGTGTTTTCACCATGGCCCAGGCTTCTCGTGCACCTTCCCAGCAGGCCGATATCTTCCATAATCGGAAACGCCGCCTCGCTCCCTTAAATAGCTGTACAAGCTCCTCCATACTTCCTGGAGGGGAGGTGGATGGCCATAAGGCCTTCAAAACACTCCACATTCCCTACCGAGCTTGCTCGTGCAGTTGCGACAACTCTTGTAGCAGATCCCCTGAGGATCTGGACATCTCCTCTTCGAGACGGCCCGTCAGCATACCTATAGACATAAATCTATCAGTTCCTTTCCTTGCCGAATTACACGGAGGTTAGTTTGAACACATACTAAATATGCCGCTGCGAAGCATCTTGTTTTCCTTCACAGAGTCAGCCAGCTGGGCCCGAACATCTTTCAATTCATCGCCCAGCTGGGTATTGGAATCCTGGAGTTTGTTTTTCTCCTCCCTCACCCGTGTAAGTATACGTTCACCAGCAGCGAGTTGCCTCTCGGTTTTTTGTGCGCCCGTTTGTGCGACTTCTGTTACCTCTCCCGGATTATCTGATGATACTATCATCATATATGCAACTGTGTTAATATTACTAGTATATATAATTCTATTTTTTCTCGATTGAGGGACACATTACCAGTTGAGGCCTTCTTGGATTCCTCCAGTTCGGCAGTTGCAGCAGCTAGCTGGGTCCGACACTTTTCTAGCTCTTGAGACAATATGTTGTTCTTCCCTGTGAGCACCTGGTTACGCAATGATCCTTAAATCAGTTGTACCAACTGCTTCAAGTCTCGGGGGCTACTGGTATATGTATAATTATCAGATTTGTACAAATGTGTACTTACGCACACATCTTTCAAATACTGGTTAGTGGCTCTGGTAAGCCCATCTCGAGCAGCTCAGATGTAAGCATCAGCCGAGCTGAAGGCGTTGAACGCCTCGCTTGAAAAGCCGTGGCCTCGAAGAGTGGCCCGCCGGTGCCGACGATTCATGGCGCTTTTCACTTCAGAGTTTGTAATGGATACATCGTCTGAATCCTCTGCAGAAGGACAATCCGGCATCACTCCCGCGTCATCCTCTGACCTAAAGGCGGGATCTAGAATCCGGCTGGTGGAGGCATGACCGGTAGGATCCCCGAACATAGTCCGGCGAATATTTTTCCTGATGAGACACCACGAACAGTGTCACACTTCAATGTGACAGCCAAGGAGCGTATTTAAAAATAAACCATACCTCTTTGATAAAGGCTCGACCGTGTTTTTATTTGCCTTCCTCTTTGAAGGCCTGCCCGGTGTAGGCGCCGCTCTCTTGTGGGCTGCCTCAGGTGGAGCATGGCGCGCCGAGCACCTCCCCTTTAGAGCATGAGACAGTGCGATGGGTGAGGCATAAGAAGGAAGTTCTTCTTGAAGAAATGTCTCCTGGTTACTTACTCGTGATGCAGGGAGTGTCGTGGTTCTAAGGCTGACAGTAGAAAGGGGGGTAGGTATGGAGAGGCAAGATCTTAGCTATTGCGAAGATGTACACACGAGATTTACGAGTTCAGGCCCTTCACAGAGGAAGTAATAGCCCTACGTCTTGGTGCCCGGAGGTGGTCGATTGGATTATGTGTGTTGAATTATAGGGGGTGCGAACCCTTGTGCCAGAGGAGGGGGTGGCTTGTATAGAGTGCGCCAGGACCCCAGCCCGCCTCCATTACAAGGGAACTAATGTACATAAAGTAAGGGGCGTTACTGGTAACGCCAGCATTAAGTACTCTTAATGCTCATGAAGACTAAGGAGTGAATATCCGACCGTTATACGTCCTACCGACTCCTGGTATTCTACGTAGTCGAGTGGTTCCATATGGTCGAGTGAAGGTAGAGAATTCTGGTCGAGTGATTACATCATCGAGTGGATTCTTGGTCTTCTCATCTTCTGGGGTAGTGACCTTGGGTAGGGTGTGTAGGTCAGGCTTATGACCCTACCCCAGGTCTGTATCCTCATCAGTAGCCCCCGAATGGATTAAGGTGTGAGTGCAATGTAGGTTGAAATTGAACCTGTTTCGAGCTTCGGGACTTCGAGAGTGCTTTCTGTAAGTTTGAACGCCTGTGTTGGTATTTGATGTCGACTCAGTTGTCGTGATCCATTCAGCGGACAGTCGAATGAACTGTTGATCTCATGTCCCGAGTGTTATGTTGGAGCGCGGGATCCTGGGCGCGATTGTCTGGAGTGTATCCCGGATTTCACGGGATATGAATTTCGGGGGAGCGCGCCAGACGGGGGAGGCCGAAGCGGGCGGAGCGAATAAGCAGTGATTCCTCGATTCCCGCGCCGCCTTTTTCGCCATGTACACTGCGCGTGACTGTTGCAGGATTTGACGGGATCTTCCGGCCCCACGCGTCAGTCACTCGGAAATGACCTCTTATAAGGCGACCGGACCGAGGCGTCCGCACTGTGCGCATTTTCTCTTCTTCCTCCTTTCTCTGCTTCTCCGCCGCACCTTACTCTTCCGCTCCGATGCTGCTGCCCCATCGCTATGGTGAAGGACAAGACGGCGGCGCTAGAGCGTGCAAAGAAGATGAAGGAGGTGGCGAAGGGCAAGAAGCAGCAACGCGGGTCTTCGTCGCGCGCGGGGCTGCCGCCGGGCTGGATCTAGGGAGATTGGATCCGGTCTTCGATTTAGCATGCGGACCTGCACGAGCTGATGGAGTCGGGGTTGATCACCAAGGGAGCGGCGAGGCTATCGGAGGGGGAGATGAGTCCTCAACCTCGACCGGGTGAGTGCATTCTTCTTGCCACCCACGTCGACTGCGGCTTTTTGCTTCACCCGCATCCTTTCTTTCGGGGGTTTCTGAACTTTTTCGGCGCTCAACTCCACCATTTCTCCCCCAACACCATTACGCATTTAGCCACTTTCGTGTCGATGTGCGAGAACTTCTTGGGGTGTCGACAGCACTGGGGTTATTTCAAACACATCTTCACTATTCGTTCCCAGTCGGTAAAATAGGCAAAGTCGAGTGACTCGAAAACCCAAGTCATCCAGATGTGTGGGGGTTTAGGCATACAAAAGAGAAAAGGGAGTGCATTTCCTGCCATGACCCTTCCTGACTCTATTAGAGGCTGGCAGTCTACTTGGTTCTATTGCCAAGATGTCGCGACCCCTGGTCAGTCGACCAGTCTCCCCCACTACTCGTTTGACCGAGTCCAGACTACTGCTCCACTGAAAGTGACTGCTGGCGAGATCATGGAGACAAGGATGTTGGTGGACAGGGTGGTTCAGCTTATCAATGATGGCATCACGGGTCTGGATCTGTTGGAGGTGTTGCTCAGTCGACGCATCCAGCCTCTCCAGGCCCACGATCACCCGATGTGGTTATATTCCGGGCCAGACGACACCGCTCGGACCCATCCGGAAGAAGTGCCGTCTACAACAGTAGCTTCGTGGCTGAGGAGCATCACAGGCAATCAGAAAAATCCTAGAGAGTCTAGGCGGGTCGTTCCCTTTAGCAGCATAAACCCACCCGACAAGGTACTCTTTTCGTTCCGACTGTTTCTCATTCATGCTCCGACTGCACTTGATATTGACCGACTCTCGTTCGACCAATTTTCTCTGCAGGTGTTCACTGAGATGCATTCGATGCCCAACGGTGAACAGGCTTTGGAACAGGCCCAGGAGGGGGAGGACAGCACGGAGGATAGTGTCGAGTGGGATTCTCAGGGAAGCGACGACGAGGAGGAGAGCGAGGAATCAGACGAGGATGAGGAAGTCGACTCGCCGCCATGTTTCGAACGTCGATCCAAACAACAACATGATCTGGTTGGCGGGCGTGGGAAAGGCGCGGGTCCGAGTGTCGGTACTCAGAAGCGCACTCGACGTCGACTCCGGAGCCGATGGAGAAGGTGGCCAAGCAGCCTAAAGTTGCTCCCTGCAAGACCCAGAAGACTTTGCCGCGAATCAAGATGGACGTCCCCGTTGCCTTAGGGTGGGTATCTTGTTTGGGTTTCTGTAATTCGACTGAAGGTTTTCTTGATCTGACCGACCAACTCTTGTGTCGTTTCAGCCCCACCTCTACTGCCAATGACATGGATGTTAACAAGGCGCCAGGAGACAAAGAAGCCACCTCATGAGCTAGTAAGTTCATCAACTCAGTTCTGTTTAACCGAGTGGGCGGTTGATTGACTGAAAATTTGATACTTCTCTTCTTATGTAGCTCCGCAAGACATCGTTGTGCTTCCTGACGACGAAGAAGAAGAAGCGCCTCTACAGGAGAGGAGGAAGAAGAGTGGATGTTCGAGCAGGAGGAGACTTGAAGTCCAAATCCCTTAGTCAACACCAGCGCTTGAGGCGATAGTTTGGACTAACGTCATGTTTGCTAACCCGTTGACGACTGATCGTCCGTCGGGGTCAACTGCACAGACGCCCACTGCACCAGTGCAACTCCACTCATCTGATCCGGCAACTGCTTCGACCCCTCTGGAGCCATCCCTCTTTGCTGCATATCAAACTCCGGACGACTCATCGAGTGCCGCTAGGGAAGCTCTTCGCCAGGCGAATCTTGTCATGGAGCAGGTGAAAGTGATGCATGAAGCTAGTGAGATAGCCTACAATGCCAGCACTGCCCTTCAGACCAATGTTCAGGTTAGTAGAATTCCGACCGAACCTTTGAGCGTTACTTTATATCTAATCACCCAGTGGGTGTTCCTTCGTTTAGAACTCAGGAGATCTTCAATTTTGCACTTTCCGAATCAGTGGGGGCACCTCGAGTGCACCCACTGGGTGTAGTCCCCGAGACCACGGTCGGCTGCTGGCAGTCGACTGGAGTCTGATAATATATCTCTCTGTCCTCTTTTTTTGAACTCATGCTGAGTATTGATCTGATCCAGTGGGGGCATGCTAAGTGCACCCACTGGGTGTAGTCCCCGAGACTACTGTTGAATATTTGATTCGGCAGTAGTCTTAGAGTAAATCTTTTCTTTCACTGTCTCTTATTTCTGTCGACTAAAATGTTTGTCTTTCCGACTGCAGAGGTCTTGTGATCTTGGAGCTCGGCTCACCGAGTTGAAGAAGAAGCATATCAGCATTGAACTTGACCTCGAATTGGCGAAGAAGAATCTAAAGACTGCCCAACAAGAAACGACCATCATGGGAGGTAACCATTCGACCGTTTCGTCTGCCTGGTGGACTTTCCGCTGCCTTTCTTTCAGTCTCTTTGAACCGAATGACTTCACATAAGCAAATGTGCGTAGTGAAAATCGCCAACTTCAGTCTCGTCTGAAGAGTGTTGTTTCTTTAGAGAGGATGAAGGAAGCTTTGGAGCAGAAGGATCTTGATCTGGCAGCTGCTCAGAAGGAAGCACGCGAGAAGACGAAGCTTGCGGACCAGAAGCTGGCTTCAGTCGGCAAGTTGGAGGACGAGAACCCTAAATTGAAGACGCTCGTCTCGGACGCCAATCGTGAAGTCGAACAACTGAGGAAGGACAAGGAGAACCTGACCGCTGAAGTTGATGGTCTCAGGACCAAGACGAGCAAGCTAGAGTCTCATTTGGAACAACTTGCGGCGAAGCTCATCTTGAAGCTTGAAGGTATGACTGTTCCGTTAGATAACTGTGGTCGACTTAAATTTATAATATTGTCGACTCATTGTTTGTTGTGATGGAACAGAACTCTGTCAGGACTTTGAAGCCGAAACTAGACGGGTCGAGATAGGTCTCGACCCCATCAACTGTCCCATGAAAGATGAAGTTGCGATGAACTTGCTTCGACTGGAATCACGCTTGGACGATGCAGTCGACTATCTGGTTCGGCCGAAGGCGGTGATGACCCGAGTGGACGCCGAACTCTGGCCTCAGGCGGAAACGTCTCAAGACCTCGAGTCTTTGATGACCCGGCTGAATCAGATTCCACGCCGAGTGCAAGAGCGGAAGAAATCTTCTGCCCGTTGTGGTGCTGTTGTCGCCTTGTCTTTGGTCCGAGTGCACTGCAAGGAAGCTAAGGACGACAAGCTGGCAGCTCTCAAAGTGGCAAACACTAAGAAGCATTCCTTCCAGGACTTCATGGACACTATCCTTGAGGCAGCCACTCGCATCGCCGACAGCATCGATCTCGACACCTTCTGCGACCCGGCCAGTCCTTCTCCCGCTGAGTGATTAAAAAACATTATGCCACCGCTTTTAAATGCCGAGTGGATTTGTAATCATTAAAACTCCTTCGGGCCTGATGCCCGAGCACTTTATTCTGCGGTTAAGAACCTTCGAATTTATCATCTCATATATTGCGTCTGCCTTCGAACGAAATCCGCTTTTCTCTCGAACTGTTGTCTGTTTGCTTGATGCAGCTTCTGGAAGAGGAGGGCCAGTCGCCTGATCAATGGCTTTGTGTTCCAGTCAACCGGGGCGTTCAGCAATGGTCTTGACGTTTCAATCGACCGATCGGGTGATCCTTGAGCGGCACTGATCAGCTCATCAGCAAGGCACTCAACAATGGTCTTGACGTTCTAGTCGACCGATCGGGTGATCCTTGAGTAGCATTGATCAGCTGATCAGCAAGGCACTCCACAATGGTCTCGATGTTCCTATCAACCACCTGGTAAGGTTTTTCAAACTTAGGCGAGCACGGGACTGCGGCTAAGCCCCCGAGTGGGAGGGTCGCTCTCCACTCGGTAGGATTTTTCAAACTTAGGCGAGTATGGGACTGCAGCTAAGCCCCCGAGTGAGAGGATTGCTCTCCACTCGGTAGAATGTTTTCAAACTTAGGCGAGTGCGAGACTGCAGCTAAGCCTCCGAGTGGGAGGTTTGCTCACCACTCGGTAGGATATTTTCAAACTTAGGCGAGTATGGGACTGCAGCTAAGCCCCCGAGTGAGGGGATTGCTCTCCACTCGGCATGATTTTTTCAAACTTAGGCGAGTGCGAGACTGCAGCTAAGCCTTCGACTGGGAGGTTTGCTCACCACTCGGTAGGATTTTTTCAAACTTAGGCGAGTACGGGTGAGGGAGTCCTGGACTAGGGGGTGTCCGGATAGCCGAACTATCATCATCGGCCGGACTCCAAGACTATGAAGATACAAGATTGAAGACTTCGTCCCGTGTCCGGATGGGACTTTCCTTGGCGTGGAAGGCAAGCTTGGCAATACGGATATGTAGATCTCCTACCATTGTAACCGACTCTGTGTAACCCTAGCCCTCTCCGGTGTCTATATAAACCGGATGGCTTTAGTCCATAGGACGAACAACAATCATACCATAGGCTAGCTTCTAGGGTTTAGCCTCCTTGATCTCGTGGTAGATCTACTCTTGTAATACCCACATCATCAATATCAATCAAGCAGGACGTAGGGTTTTACCTCCATCAAGAGGGCCCGAACCTGGGTAAAACATCGTGTCCCTTGTCTCCTGTTACCATCCGCCTAGATGCACAGTTCGGGACCCCCTACCCGAGATCCGCCGGTTTTGACACCGACATTGGTGCTTTCATTGAGAGTTCCTCTGTGTCGTCACTGATAGGCTCGATGGTTTCTTCGGTCATCAACAACGACGCAGTCCAGGGTGAGACCTTTCTCCCCGGACAGATCTTCGTATTCTGCGGCTTTGCACTGCGGGCCAATTCGCTTGGCCATCTGGAGCAGATCGAAAGCTACGCCCCTGGCCGTCAGGTCAGATTTGGGAGTTTGAACTTCATGGCTGACATCCGCGGAGACTTGATCTTCGATGGATTCGAGCCATAGCCAAGTGCGTCGCACTGTCACGATGGGCATGATTTAGCTCTGCAGCCGGACAGTGCCCTGGAGGCCGCACACGAGTCCGGTCCGATCCTCAATTCGGAGCCGGCTGCACAGATCGAGGATGGGTGGCTAGACACCGCCTCGGGGGCTGCAACCTCTACGGAGATGGAGCCGAACACTGACCTTGTTCCTCATAAAGCTCGTGACTCCGAGGTGCCAGACTCCTCGCCGGACTCCGAACCTCCCGCGCTCCCTCCAATCGAATCCGATTGGGCGCCGATCATGGAATTCACCGCCGCGGACATCTTTCAACACTCACCTTTCAGCGACATCTTGAGTTCGCTAAAATATCTCTCGTTATCAGGAGAGCCCTGGACGGACTGCGGTCAGGACGGTTGGGATGCAGACGACAAAGAAATTCAAAGCCCACGCACCACCCACTTAGTAGCCACTGTCGACAATCTAACCGACATGCTAGACTTCGACTCCGAAGACATCGACGGTATGGACGACGATGCCGGAGACGACCAAGAACCAGCGCCTACTGGGCACTGGAAAGCCACCTCATCATATGACATATACATGGTGGATATCCCAAAGGACGGGAATGGCGAAGGAACAGCGGAGGATGACCCCTCCAAAAAATAGCCCAAGCGCCGGCGTCAGCGGCGCCGCTCTAAATCCCGCCACAGCAAGAATGGAGATTCCGGCACCGGAGATAATAACACCCCAGACAGTGCCGAAGAGAACCCCCTCCAGCAAGATTCAGCACAGGAGGACGGAGATGCCAGCCCTCATGAGAGAGCAGCAGACAAAGAGGTAGAGGATTACATGCCTCCCTCCGGAGACGAGGCAAGCCTCGACAACGACGAATTCATCGTGCCTGAGGATCCTGTCGAACAAGAGCGTTTTAAACGCAGGCTTATGGCCACGGCAAACAGCCTCAAGAAAAAGCAGCAGCAGCTTAGAGCTGATCAAGATCTGCTAGCCGACAGATGGACTGAAGTCCTTGCGGCCGAAGAGCATGAGCTCGAACGCCCCTCCAAAAGCTACCCTAAACGCAAGCTGCTCCCCCGATTAGAGGAGGAGGCATATGAACCTGCATCACCAGCAGACAATACGGCTGACCGACCACCCCGTGGCCGTGACAGAGAGGCCTCTAGGCCCTCCACTAGAACCGTACCCCAGCAGCACTCGAAAAGCACAAGGCCACAGGGGAACGCTCTGGACTTGCGAGATATATTGGAGGATAAGGCAAGACAATCAAGATCGATCTATGGATCGCGTGGGCGCCCCATGATACGTGACAACAACCGTCGCGCCGGACACAGTAAGTCCGGCCGGGCCGAACACAGTAAACAAAGCTCTTTTGAACTTCGTTGTGATATCGCCCAATACAGAGGCGCCGCACACCCACTATGCTTCACAGATGAAGTAATGGATCATCAAATCCCCAAAGGGTTTAAACCCGTGAATATTGAATCTTATGATGGCACAACAGACCCCGTGGTTTGGATCGAAGACTATCTCCTTCATATCCACATGGCCCACGGTGATGATCTTCACGCCATAAAATACCTCCCACTCAAGCTTAAAGGACCAGCCCGGCATTGGCTTAACAGCTTGCCAACAGAGTCAATTGGGAGTTGGGAAGACCTGGAAGCCGCATTCCTCGTTAACTTCCAAGGCACGTATGTGCGACCACCAGACGCTGACGACCTAAGCCATATAATTCAGCAGCCAGACGAATCGGCCAGACAATTCTGGACACGGTTCCTAACTAAGAAAAATCAAATCGTCGATTGTCCTGATGCGGAGGCCCTCGCGGCCTTCAAACATACCATCCGTGACGAGTGGCTTGCCCGGCACCTAGGACAAGAAAAGCCGAAATCCATGGCAGCCCTCACATCACTCATGACCCGCTTCTGCGCGGGTGAGGACAGCTGGCTAGCCCGCAGCAACAACCTCATCAAAAATTCTGGCAGTCCGGATATCAAGGACCGCAATGGCAGGTCGCGTCGCAACAAAAACAAACGCCGCATTAACGATGACAATAGTGAGGATATGGCAGTCAATGCCGGATTCAGAGGCTCCAAACCCGGTCAGTGGAAAAAGCCATTCAAAAGAACTACTCCGGGTCCATCCAATTTGGACCGAATACTCGACCGCTCATGCCAGATACACGGCACCCCCGAAAAGCCAGCTAACCACACCAATAGGGACTGTTGGGTATTCAAGCAGGCAGGCAAGTTAATTGCCGAAAACAACGACAAGGGGCTGCATAGCGATGACGAGGAAGAGACCCGACCGCCGAACAATAGAGGACAGAAGGGTTTCCCCCGACAAGTGCGGACGGTGAACATGATATACGCAACCCACATACCCAAAAGGGAGCGGAAGCGTGCACTCAGGGATGTATACACGATGGAGCCAGTCGCCCCGAAGTTCAATCCATGGTCCTCCTGCCTGATCACTTTTGATCGAAGGGACCACCCCACCAGCATCCGCCATGGCGGATTCGCCGCATTGGTTTTAGACCCAATCGTCGATGGATTTCACCTCACCAGAGTCCTGATGGACGGCGGCAGCAACCTGAACCTGCTTTATCAGGATATAGTGCGCAAAATGGGCATAGACCCCTCAAGGATTAAACCTACAAAGACGACCTTTAAAGGCGTCATACCAGGTGTAGAGGCCAATTGTACAGGCTCAGTTACACTAGAAGTGGTCTTAGGATCCCCGGATAACTTCCGAAGCGAGGAGTTAATCTTCGACATAGTTCCGTTCCGCAGCGGATATCATGCTCTGCTGGGACGTACCGCGTTTGCAAAGTTCAACGCGGTGCCGCACTACGCATGCCTCAAGCTCAAGATGCCAGGCCCTCGAGGAGTCATCACGGTCAACGGAAACACTGAACGCTCTCTCCAAACGGAGGAACATACAGCGGCTCTCGCGGCAGAAGTACAGTGCAGCCTCTTAAGGCAATTCTCGAGTCCGGCCGTTAAGCAACCGGACACGGCTAAACGCGCCCGGAGTAACCTACAACAAGACCACCTGGCACGTTCCGAGCACACGTAGCAATGCATCCCCAACCCCAGCCCCTGCAAAATTTCAAGACAGGTCCTTCGCGTACATCATTATGCTCTGGAGATACCATGGGCATAGGGGGAGGGGCACGACCACGATAGGCCCAGAATGCGGCTTAACCACACCAGGGGCTCTCAAGTGTGTCATTCTTTTTTTCTCTCTTTTTCTTTTTACCCACAGGACCCCGTTCATCAGAGGCCCTGTCCGGCAGTAGACCTACTGAACTCACGATGCAACAACCAGGGAAGGAGAAAGGCTACGACGAATATCCAGGTGGTCTCCACTACGAGCATTAAATCTGTTTTATACACCATTCCGCAGCCTACCCCTGGAGGGGGACATGTTTAATAGTCCCATCCCTTGCTTATCGCACCATTTGTATCGTTCTGCATTCACAGCAGTATTTCTTGAATAAACAATGCAGCACCTTTTTGCTTATAATTGCATTTCTTTCTTATACATATATGACACGTTGCATCCGTACACTTTGGTACGGCTAAATACACCAGGGGCTTATGCTTCCCGCATCATGGTGTGATAAGTCCGAACACTTTCACAAGTGCGGCACCCCGAACTTATAGCATTATATGCATCGGCTCCGAATCATGTCTTGGGTCAATACTTGGGTTTGCCCGGCTCCCATGTTTTGGTACCTTATGTTCCGTTGTATCGGCTAAGGTAGCACTGGGAGAACCACTGTGATTGCGCCCCAGTTGAGCTGGGCGAGCGCCTCAGTGGAGAAAGCTAAAACTGATCGTCATGATGAGGCGAGAGCCGGTCGCTGTTCGAGAGGTTTTTTTGAGTCCCTAAAGACTTATGCCGCTTAGAGCGAGGAACCGGCTTTGTCCGGCCCAGGCGTGGATAGCGCCCCAAATTCGGCCTTCCGAACACTAGGGGCTTCGCCGAAATTTAAAATTATAGAATTCTATGGCTAAGTGAGAGTGTTCAAGCATTATAAGTCCGGTTGCCTTGTTCGTTGTGTTGAGCGCCTCCCTAGATGGACCCAAAAATGGGAACAAGAGTGCTCAAATTTATCCCGAACACCCCAGCACTCGTGGCATGGGAGCTGAAGCCGACGACTTGCCATCTCTCAGATTTGATAAACGGCCGCACAGAAGGTAGTATTTTAAATTAACAAGCATTGCTTAGCGCATATGAACAAAGTTTTCAGCGCACATGATAACAAAATGCGAGTCTACTCAAATATTACATCTCTGGAGCACTCACCCGCAATAATGCGGGCACCCTTCAGGACACTCTTATAATACATCTCGGGCGTGCGATACTCCTTGCCCGGCGGTGGCGCGTCCATCACAAGCTTCTCAGCATCCATCTTGCCCCCATTGCACCTTTGGGCGGGCAAGGGCCCGACGGGCACCTTCAATGCAGGTGGAGTGCTTGATGACTTCAACCCATGGACACACATCCACCAGCCGCCGCACCAGGCCGAAGTAGCTCCCAAGCATGGCCTCCTTAGGCCACAGCCGAACTATGAGGCCCTTCATGGCCTGTTCGGCCACCTTGTGGAGCTCGACTAGCTGCTTCAGCTGGTCGCTAAGGGGCACCGGATGTCTGGCCTCAGCATACTGAGACCAGAAGACCTTCTCCGTCGAGCTTCCCTCCTCGGCCCTGTAAAAAGCGGCAGCATCGGACACGCTGCGAGGCAGATCTGCGAGCGCTCCTGGAGAGCTCCGAATTCGGGTAAGTGATAGGTAATTCACACTCACATGCTTACTTTGCATGAAAAATGCCTTACCCGCCGCTATTTTCTTCAACACCTCGATTTCCTGGAGGGCCTTGTAGGCTTAGGCCTTAGCGGCTTTGGCACTCTCAAGAGCCGATGCAAGCTCGGACTCTCGAGTCTTCGAGTCACACTCCAAACTCTCATGTTTTTCCACGAGAGCCTAGAGCTCTTGATGTACCTCTGCCACCCGCGCCTCCTGCTTCTCTCGCCCGGTGCGCTCTGCGGCCGCATTATGTTTGGCCGCAGACACCGCCTCCTTCAGGGTCGCCCCTCGTTCGTGGCCCCTGCAATACCCATGTTATCCTTGTCATCCTTCTTGCAACCAAATCCTTTTCTGTAAGGTACAATTTTAATAAGGTATTACTCACCTTCTTATCCTCGAGATGCTTCTTGGCACGGCCGAGCTCGTTCTCGGACCGCTCGAGGCTTTGCTTCAAAGTATTGACCTCCGCAGTTAGGGCGGAAGAAGTCAGCAGCACATCCTGCAATCCCATATTGACATATTTGTTTTTATGACTCCTGCGTATATCTTCTTAGATCCTCAGTCCGGCTTTTCTTTCCGAATACTGAACCGAGCATCAGGGGCTACTGTCTATGCGGTACTATTTTACATATATCAAAATTCTTACCTCAAAGCCTGTTAGAAGGCTGCTGGAGGCTTCGGTCAGCTTGCTCTTGGCGAGCTGAACCTTCTGAATCACGGCACTCATGACAGTGCGGTGTTCCTCTTCGATGGAGGCACCGTTGAGCGCCTCCAGCAAGCTATCCGGCGCCTCTAGTTGGACGGAGGCCGCCAGCGTCACGGTCTTGCCCTTCTTACGAAGGGGCCGCCCGCCGGACTTTGGAGCCACTACAGGTTCCGGGGCGGAGTCCGGTGCAAAGTCCGAAAGGTTGCCCTGTGGCACCTCCGGGGCCTCCTCCTCCTGGCAGGTCCCTCCCGAGATCCCACCTCGGCATCATCCACACCACGGGGGGTGGAGGCGGTCGGAAGAGAATCCATATCCGACGCACCCAAGGACCCGCTCGACGAAGCGGGAAGATCGTCCTTGGGCGGACTGCAGGGTTGTATGCGGCATTAGAAAGACACCATGTGGCGAAAAGAAAAACCATGAAGTTATTCGGGAGTCCGGATACTTACGATCTCGCCAGGGGCTTGGCCCTTGGAGGCCAATCCTCGTCGTCGTCGCTGGCGTTGGCAGAGCAGTCCGGGGGAAGAGTCCTTCCCTTCTTGGACCCTTCGGCCTCCCTCATTGGGGAGGCCTTCCTTTTCTTCCCTCCCCCCGCTGGGGGAGAGGCCTCCTTCTTCTTCTCCTCACCTTTGTGGGAGGAGTCTGCCTCGGAGTCATCGTCCGATGACACCTGAAAACGGGAACTCTTTCGAGTGCCCGTGGCCTTCTTCTTGGCTTTCTTCTCCGGCACCACGTGGGGTGCCGGAGCCAGCAGCCCCGTTAAGCGGGCATCCGCTGGGTCTTCTGGCAATGGGGCCGGACAGATAGTCTGTTCGGCCTTCTTCAGTCAGTCTTGTCAAAGGAGGGGGAGTTTAGATCCCGCATAGAGTCAAACTATGGAAAACAAGTGTCCCGTAAAGGGCAAAATCGCTTACCTCGCTAGCCGGACGCTGCGAGCTGAATCCGCGATCTTCGGTAGCGGATGCGGGAGCCTCGGCGCCCTTAAACAGCACCCTCCAGGCCTCTTCGTACGTAGTGTCGAAGAGGCCGTTTAAAGTCTGGTGTTGCGTCGGATCGAACTCCCACATATTGAAGTCCCGTTGTCGGCACGGGAGAATCCAGCGGATGAGCATGACCTGGACTACGTTGACAAGCTTGAGCTTCTTGTTCACTAGCTTTTGGATGCAGGCTTGATGTCCGGTCAGCTCCTCCGAATCACCCCATGTCCGGCCACTCTCTTTCCAGGAGGTGAGCCGTATGGGGATGCCAGATCTGAATTCGGGGGCCGCTGCCCATTCAGGGTCACGCGGCTCGGTGATGTAGAACCACCCCAATTGCCACCCCTTAATGGTTTCCACGAAGGTGCCCTCGAGCCAAGTAACGTTGGGCATCTTGCCCACCATGGCGCCTCCGCACTCCGCTTGACTGCCCTTCACAACCTTCGGCTTGACACTGAAGGTCTTGAGCCACAAGCCGAAGTGGGGCTGGATGCAGAGGAAAGCCTCACACACGACGATAAACGCCGAGATATTGAGGATGAAATTCGGGGCCAGATCATGGAAATCCAGGCCGTAGTAGAACATGAGCCCCCGGACAAAGGGATGGAGTGGGAAGCCCAGTCCGCGGAGGAAATGGGAAAGAAATACTACCCTCTCATGGGGCCTGGGGGTGGGGATGAGCTCCCCCTCGTCGGGGAGCCGGTGCGCGATGTCGCTGGACAGATATCCGGCGCTGCACAACTTATGGATGTGCCCCTCCGTAACGAAGGAGGCCATCCACTTGCCTCCCGCTCCGGACATAGTTGGAGAAGGTTGAGGTGAGATGTGCGGACTTGGGCGCTGGAGCTCGATTTCGCGGAGATGGATAAGCAAAGGAGGAAGAAGGCGTAGGTAAAAGGGTTGGATCTTTATCCCCTTATATGGGCGGACGAAAGCATGTGTCCCCACCGGCCTGATAAAACTCGCTTATCTCCCAAGCGCCACAATCAATGGCGCGGTTGGGTTACCCACGTCCGTATTGATGGGAATACCGGAATAAGGGGAACACGATCTCTGCTTCGACAAGACGTGCCAAGGAAACCGCTTCGCTAAACACGCTGAGGTGGTACAATAAAAACAATTCGAGTAAAGGCCTGGTAGTGGTGTGACGTCACGCCACAAAATACGTCAGAAGATTGAACTTGTGTAAATATTATTCTCTCTATGGTGGTATGTGGAATTTATTTTGCAGAGCCAGACACTATCCTGGTGTTCACAATCTTCTATGAATTATTCGGAGAAGGAACGCGGCTTGCAATGCCGAAGACAATATGCACGTCGGACTCGTCGTCATTGAAGCCTGGTTCAGGGGCTACTGAGGGAGACCTGGACTAGGGGGTGTCCGGATAGCCGAACTATCATCATCGGCCGGACTCCAAGACTATGAAGATACAAGATTGAAGACTTCGTCCCGTGTCCGGATGGGACTTTCCTTGGCGTGGAAGGCAAGCTTGGCAATACAGATATGTAGATCTCCTACCATTGTAACCGACTCTGTGTAACCCTAGCCCTCTCCGGTGTCTATATAAACCGGATGGCTTTAGTCCATAGGACGAACAACAATCATACCATAGGCTAGCTTCTAGGGTTTAGCCTCCTTGATCTCGAGCTAGATCTACTCTTGTAATACCCACATCATCAATATCAATCAAGCAGGACGTAGGGTTTTACCTCCATCAAGAGGGCCCGAACCTGGGTAAAACATCGTGTCCCTTGTCTCCTGTTACCATCCGCCTAGACGCATAGTTCGGGACCCCCTACCCGAGATCCGCCGGTTTTGACACCAACAACGGGACTGCAGCTAAGCCCCCGAGTGGGAGGATCGCTCTCCACCCGGTAGGATTTTTTCAAACTTAGGCGAGCATTGGGATGCAGCTAAGCCCCCAAGTGGGAGGCGGACTATTGCACCCTAGCTAGTTCATGCATTAGAGTGTTGCATCATGTCTATTTCTTTCATCAGAAATTTGAAATGGGGATGACAGAACCCCCAGCCCCCTCTGAAACCAACTAGGGTTTACTAAAATTATTTTCAATGAACCTGAAATGCCCTTCTAAAATGTCCATCATTTTTGCCTTGGTTCAGAACCTCTGCCAAAAGTGGTGCACAATTTTCTAGGTCATCCTAAGGTCTTTGAATTAAATCATAAGTATTTGGGTTTGGGCATTTAAATTATATAAATTATTTTAAATGCTCAAATAATCCCAAACTAAAATGTTCCATGCTGGATATATTCCAGTTAATGGCCATGAGCAGTTTGGTGAATTTTGGAGTTGTTTAGGTATTTTAGTAAGTCCACAAAGTTACAGAATAAATAAAAACAGATAAATAAAGAGAGAGAGAGAGGGAACTAACCTGGCAGCCCAACTAGCCAGCCCACCTAGCCGGCCCAGCCCAGCAGCCGCTCCAGCGAGCTGCTTGCCTTCGCTAGGCAGGCAGGCAGGTGCTCGACAGCAGCACCAGTGCGTGCCACGCAGCTGCCCGCCGCGCTGCTTCCTCCCCTCGCCTCTCTGCTGACCGGTATGAGCTCCACGTCGCGCCCCAAACCCCGTGGACACTTCCATTTCCCCCTGCCTCTCTCCCTTGCTCTCCCACGCCATGGCCGACGCCACCGTAGCCGCACCGTCGCCGTAGTCGCACTCTCCGTCGTCCTTGCGCCGTGCCGTCGTGTCCAGGAGCTCCGCCGCCCTCCTCTTCTTCGAGCTAGCCGAGCCCCGAGCGCTCGCTTGCCCCGAGGCCTCTGCACCGACCTCGCCCGACTCCGCCATCGCCGGAGATCCCCTTCGCCGTCACCACCGCACCAGCTCGTCCCCGACTGCGCCGTCTGGTTCCTCGAGATCGCCGTGAGCCCAGCTACCTCTCCCCCTTTCCTTTCTCTCTTCCGAGCCCCGTAGTGACTGCACGTAGCTTACCCGCACACGCCGCCGCGGAGCTCATCGCCGACGTGACTCCGGCCACCCACTGGCCACACCACCATGTCCAACGCAATCACCGCACTCGTAGGAACCCGTAGCACCTCACCACGAGCCTCGCCGTGCTCCGTAGCTTCGGGTTCATCATCACCCGAACTCCGACGACCGTCAAGGTCGTCACCGGTGCCATTTCCGGCCACCCCGAGCTCAACCAACACCACCAAGAGCTGCGGCTTGCTCCCAGCTACACGTTAATGCCCTCCGCGGCTCTTTTGGTCGCCGGAATGCACAAAACCACTCTCGCCGCCGCGTTCGGCCTCGCCGGCGGCTAAACACCGGTGAGTTGACCCTGCTGACCCCTCGTTTGACCACGGGTGGGCCCAGTTTGACCACCCTGGGTCAATGACAGGTGGGGCCCAGCCCTGTTAACTAATCAGGATTAGTTTTAATTAATATTTAGTTAAACTAATTACACTGACACACGGGACCCACTAGTCAGGGTTGACCTGGACTGTTCCGTTAACCGCTGACATCATCCTGATGTAATGCTGACGCAGTAATTTATTTACTGGAATTATTTTTATACAGGAAATTCCAGTAAATACCACAAACTTTAAAAAATCATAGAAATTAATCTGTAACTCCAAATGCAAAGTTTTATATATGAAAAATGATCAGAAAAATCCAATCTATCCATATGTACTGGCTTCATGCATGTTTAAGCAAGCTAACCTGATGTTTAGTGCAGAACAAGATAAAGCACTTAAAAGGGCCATTTATGAGTTTGAAACTTGAATCTTTGATTCAAAATGGTTCAAACCCATCTGGTCTTAGTTGTAAGCCCAATACACTCATTTTGCCATGTCTCATGCATGCATCATATTGTTGCATATTGTTTGGTGATGTTTGTGTATCAGTGCTCTTTGCGGCAGGTTCTGCCCCCGAGGAGTACCACGATTACCCTAACGAAGAACAATATCAGTGCATCGACCCATCAGGCAAGCAACCAACCATTTTATCATATCGATACAATCCCATGTTCTTGCTTCTGCTCTCTTTTACTGCATTAAGACAACGCATTTCAAACTGCTGTGTGCTACGGTAGTTGAACCCATTTCCTCTACATGACTTGTCATTGCCACAGTAACTAGATGAAACCCACTAGCATGTGTAGGAGTTGATTGAGCCATATGTATGTGTTGTTCCTACCTTGCTATGCCTGCTATGCTTAGAGTCGTGTCAGGTCTGGTTCATATGGGTGATGGTCTAGAGTGAAATGATCATGCCGGTAATGAGAGTGATGTGTTGAACACGATTTGGTAAAGGTATCGATGAGAGGCCATGTAGGAGTACATGGTGGGTTGTTTCATTGAAGCCGACCTTAAGCACTGAGATCTGTATGTGTGATTTAAGATCAGCTACTACCATGCATTGGGCCCGAAACCAATGGACCCTCTCGGCTTCTTATTCACCCTAGTCCTCTGTCCAGGAGTTGCAAGTAGTTTCTGGTGTTTGTAGCCTACTGGAGGCCGTGGACAGCGCTGACCCGCAGGGTGGGCTGTGATGCAGTAGGTACGTGGCCGGGTACACGGGCACCCGTTAGGTGTCTCGGAACCCTCTACACATCGTTCGGGGCCGTATGTGGAAACCTCGGCCGGACTCCCTGCGGATGGAACCTGAATAGGCGATAAACCTGGACTAGAGACTTAGGTGTTTAGGTAGGTCGTGGCCGACACCCACATTGGGCTTCCACTTGAAGGTTGCCGAGTACATGTCGTGTAAACGGCGGTAAGTGGTGTGAGAGTGTATGAAGAAGTACACCCCTGCAAGGTTAACATCATCTATTCGAATAGCCGCGTCCGCGGTAAAGGACTACTTGGTTGCCTATACAGTTCATAGACAAGTAAATGGATACTACTAAAATCCTCAAGATAAGCGTGAGTGCCGAGGATGCCTCTTCCGTAGGATGACGGAGGTGGATCCTCGGTGGTGTATTGAGTTGGTGTTTAGTGGACTCGTGTGCGCAAAACCATTTCAAGTTGGTGTCTCGTAGGATAGCTTAGCCAAGAGTCAAAGCTGGCTTGCTGTAATAACCCCACCAACCCTTCTTGATAATGTGCATGTATGTAGGATCTGATGTAAGTCTTGTTGAGTACCTTTGTACTCATGTTGCTTTAATTTACATTTTTTCAAAAGACACTGCAACCCCTTCTGATGGGTTCTTCGTAGACGTTGACATCGATGAGTAGACTGAGACCCAGGTGGTGATCCTGAGCTTGTGAAGGACCATGTAGTATAGCCAGGCTTCCCCAAGCCTCTTTTATTTTACTAGTTGTCTGTACTCAGACAAGTTACTTCCACTGTTGGTTTGTATGACTGTATGACTTGAATGCTGGGTCATGTGACCCGTACTTGTGTGTATGATATGTATGGCTCTCTGGGCCTTTAAATAAAGTACTTTTGTCATAGAGTCATGTTGTGATGCCTTGTTGTATTTGCACATATCGAGCATATTGTGTGTATGATTGAAATGCTTGGTATGTGTGGGATCTGACTATATAGTTGTTTATCCTTAGTAGCCTCTCTTACCGGGAAATGTCTCCTAGTGTTTCCACTGAGCCTTGGTAGCTTGCTACTGCTCCGAAACACTTAGGCTGGCCGGCATGTGTCCTTCTTCGTTCCTGTGTCTATCCCTTCGGGGAAATGTCACGCGATGGATACCGGAGTCCTGTTAGCCCGCTACAGCCCGGTTTATCGGAGTCCTGCTAGCCCAGTGCTATAGCCCGGATTCACTCGTTGATGACCGACACGTTCGATGCTGGGTCATGGATGCCTGTCCCTGTAAGTTTGTGCCACTTTGGGTTTACGACTAGCCATGTCAGCCCGGTTTCCTTGTCATATGGATGCTAGCGGCACTATCATATACGTGAGCCAAAAGGCGCAAACAGTCCCGGGCCAGGTAAGGTGGCACCCGTGGGAATACCGTGCGTGAGGCTACAAAGTGATATGATGTGTTACATGCTAGATCGACGTGGCATCGAGTCGGGGTCCTGAGAGCGTTGGCATCAGAGCCGGACTGCCTGTAGGTTCTCCAAGCCAAACTGGTCGATGTTGAGTCTAGAAACGCTTTAGTTATATGTAGGGGAATTGATTGTGGGATGGAACGTAAGGCTCTTTTTACTCCTTTACCTCATGGCATTCTGATCTGAGTCAGTCTATTCTTCCATCGGGGGTTAAGGAATTAGGATCTCTTCTCTCTATCAGGTTCACGTGTTACTAATCAGTAGTACCTTATAGGTTTGATGGATACAAGCCTAGTTCAGTTCTACTACCCCATTATGTTGTTAAGATGGACCCAGAACCTTGATATGATGTTGTTGAGTGTCTATGCAATTCTTTGCAAAATGCCTCAAAATCCTTTTTGAGCATTTACAGCCGTTATGCTGTCCAATTCTGTTAGGAAATCTAATGTCTTGTGTTTATCATGTTCCAGATGGCTTCCCATCCTCAGAATCAAGTGGTTCATTTGACTCGATGCCTAGATGTACCCGTCCATACTGCCATGTTGGTCAGGGTAATGACTGAGGCTGGATACCGTTGGTATCCTGAGTACACGGTCAAAGAGCAATTCCGAGACTTTAATCAAAGTCAATATTTTTGCACTGTCAGGATATTTCCATCTTATCCTGGATCTACCGAGCCCCTCCACTGCTCCTATGGACTCGGGGTTACTATTGAGATGGCTGTGCAGGATGCTGCCTACTCTATGATGACCATCATGCGAGTCAGGACTGGCTTGTTTCGGAACTCCGACTTCCGATATATGCTAGCTTCACTCCCGGGAGCACAAGGGTATCTCCAGGCTATCTATGTTGACTCCACTCAGGAGGACTCACTGACCTGCACCACTGCACAGTTGCTTGAAGACAAGGACCGTGAAAATCGGGCCTTGAGACTGGAGCTTTTCAATACCCGTGTTGTTCATTGGGCCACTTTGACTCGGTTTGCACCGGTTGTGCAAGCTGGATATATGGATATGCGAGATCTCTATCCTGTGAGATCTGCTCTGCCAGACATGATGGATTGGCGTGATGTAGGAGGCATCACCCCACCTCGTGGTCCCCGCAGGCCACCATTTGTTGGTCCAAGACCTCATCCTAGCCCCTATGGTCCACAAGTTCCACGGGACTGTCTGTTTCCGGATGATCACGTTGAGCTTCCAGGCTATGGAGGTGACTTCTATGAAGACTACTACAGAGCTGTCTGAGTTAGTAGTAGTATCACTAGTATCGTCCACCGTCCTACGTGACTCGTGGGATATGACTTAGCTTGTACCACCTTCCGGAGGTGTAGAAAAATAATGTATAGGAGCTTGGAATGCCTCCGATGAGATGTAATCTTCCTTTCACCGTAGTAGTACTTTGTTTGGTTTTGTACTAAACCTTGTATGGTGTGTATGACGATGGAATAAAAGAAGCAGTTTCTGTATCTACCATGTCATACGGATGATGATCTTACATTCCAAGTTATCCATTACATTCTACATTTCTATGTTAGAATCCCATCACTCTGGACTAAACCATTGTCTTGTTTTCCCTAGGATGGTCAACACCCGCAACAACCCTGCTCTCCTAGAGCAGGCCGAAGGCAGCAGAGTTGGGGAAACAAACCTGCCTCACCCTCCTTCCCTGGCTGAGGTTATGCTGGAGGCTGAGAGAAACAAGCGGGAGACCAACCATTTGTTGGAGCGCATCGAGCAAAACACAGCACATCATCAGAGGAATAACTTGGTGTCACTCAGTGATTTCATCAAGTTACATCCACCCACTTTCCACCACTCCGTCGAGCCTCTCGACGCTGATGACTGGCTTTGCAGTATTACTCACAAGCTACGTTCTGCACTCGAAGCTGAGGCTGACAAGGTCACATTTGCTGCATGGCTTTGCAGTATTACTCACAAGCTACGTTCTGCACTCGAAGCTGAGGCTGACAAGGTCACATTTGCTGCATATCATCTTGAAGGCCCCACCAGTCTCTGGTGGGAGAACTATGGAGCCATGCGCCCAGTGGGCCAGGTCACTACTTGGGCTGAATTCAGCGAGGCTTTCCGTGAACACCACATTCCGAAGGGTCTCATGGACCGTAAACGTGAGGAGTTCTGCAGTTTCACTCAAGGTAGACTCTCTGTGGATGCTTACAGCAGCGAGTTCGGTAACCTAGCACGTTATGCAACTGAGGAAGTTTCCACTGATGCCAAGAAGCAGGCAAGGTTCCGCAAGGGACTTAGCCCTGAGCTTCACCGTGACCTCCATCTGCATGAGTGCACATCTTTTCAGAAGCTTGTAAACAAGGCCATCAGTGTCGAGTCTAGTCAGACTGATTATGAAGCAACACGCAAGCATGGGCATGACTTTGGTTCCTCATTCGGTGCTGTTCCTCAGAAGCGCCGCGTGTGGGTGCCTAACACTGCCCTGCCACCCAGGTTCACACCGAGGCCATCCTATCAGGCGCCTCGCCCAGCTCAGCAGTTTGCACCAGCCAAGCCCTATGGTGGTCCAACCAACAATGCTCCTCCACGCACCAGCTCCATGACATGCTTCAAGTGTGGGGAATCGGGCCACTACCTGCGCGAGTGTCCCCAGACCAACCCCAACCAGTCTGGAAAAGCTGTTGGCCGTGCCAAGCCGACAGGGAAAGTGTTCTACGCCAAGTCGGCCACCGCTGCACGTGGCCATGTCAACTGTATCTCTGCTGAAGAAGCTCAGGGGGATCCTAACGTCGTTCTCGGTACGCTCCTTGTTAATTGCCACCCGGCATCTGTTCTTTTCGATACTGGAGCATCTCATTCATTCATATCCAAAAATTATGCTCGTTTGCATAACACCGCATTCTGTGACATGCCTTCCACTATGGCAATTTCTACTCCTGGTTCTAGATGGCAAACCTCTAGAGTAAGCCATGGAAATGAAATTCAAGTCGACAATCTTGTTTTCCTTGCATCATTGATAGCTCTCAAATCTTCGGATATTAATATCATCTTGGGTATGGACTGGATGTCAGCCCATCATGCCAAGATTGATTGCTTCTCTAGGACTGTTCAACTCACACATCCTTCGGGAAAGATAGTCAATGTCTTGACCCGAGTAGCCAAGCGACAGCTATATTCTCTTAACGCCAGTCCTTTGCCAGACCTCGAAGATGTTCCGGTAGTCTGTGACTTTCCGGATGTCTTTCCAGAAGAATTGCCAGGTGTTCCACCTGACAGAGATGTCGAGTTCGTAATAGATCTCATTCCAAGAACTGTCCCAATTTCTAGAAGACCCTATAAATGGCACCACTAGAACTAGCTGAGCTTAAGAAACAACTCGATGAGTCCTTGAAAAAGGGTTTCATCCGTCCTAGTTCATCTCCATGGGCTTGTCCCGTTCTCTTCGTCAAGAAGAAGGATGGTACGGATCAGATGGTTGTAGATTATCGACCAGTCAACCTGGTTACAATCAAGAACAAGTATCCGCTCCCCAGGATCAACGATCTGTATGATCAGCTCGCCGGATCCTCAATCTTCTCCAAAATGGATTTGAGGTTGGGCTACCATCAAATCAAAATCAGGAACGGGGACATTCCTAAAACGGCCTTTGTTACTCGTTATGGCCAATACAAGTACACCGTCATGTCCTTCGGTTTAACCAACGCTCTAGACACTTTCTCTCGTTTAATGAACTCAATCTTCATGGAGTATTTGGATAAATTCGTTGTGGTTTACCTCGATGATATACTCATCTACTCCAAGAACAAGGAAGAACATGCCGAGCATCTAAGGCTAGTGTTGATGAAACTTCGAGAGCATCGCCTTTATGCCAAGTTCTCTAAATGCGAATTTTGGTTGCCAGAAGTGACCTATCTAGGACATGTAATTTCTGGTAAAGGTATTGCTGTCAATCCCGAGCGAGTTGAAGCCGTCCTTAATTGGACTCCACCTGAATCGGTCAAGCAAGTTCGGAGTTCCCTTGGCTTAGCGAGCTATTGTCGTCGCTTTGTCGAGAATTTCTCCAAAGTTGCTAAACCTCTAACTGAACTCCTCAAGAAAGATAAAAAGTTCGAGTGGACTCCACAATGTGAGCACAACTTTCAGGAACTGAAAAGACGCCTGACATCTGCTCCCGTATTGGTGCCACCGGATTTCTCTAAGGACTTTGTTATCTATTGCGACGCCTCGCGACAAGGACTAGGTTGCATTCTTATGCAAGATCGTCACGTAATTGCTTATGCTTCACGGCAATTGCACCCACATGAGGAGAATTATCCTACTCATGATCTAGAGCTTGCAGCTGTAGTCCATGCACTCAAAACCTGGCGACATTACCTCCTCGGTAATCGTTGCGAAATCTTCACTGATCACCAAAGTCTGAAGTACATATTCACCCAACCGGATTTGAATATCAGGCAAAGACGTTGGGTCGAGTTGATCACAGATTTCAACTTAGGGATAACTTACACCCCAGGAAAAGCCAATGTCATGGCTGATGCACTAAGTCGTAAATCTTATTGTAACAATCTGATGTTACAACAAAGTCAACCGCTTCTCCATGAGGAATTTCGGAAGCTTAACCTTCACATCGCTCCTCAAGGATTCCTTTCCACCTTGGTGGCGAAACCTACCCTTACGAATCAGATCATCAAAGCTCAGAAGGTAGATCCAGGGATTTCCCGTATCAAAAGAAACATCAAGAAAGGAGTTGCAAATTGTTTCTCCATCGATGATCAAGGAGTTGTATACTTTGGGAACCGTCTAGTGGTTCCCAAAGTGCGAAACCTAAGGCGATTGATCCTTAAGGAAGCTCATGAATCTCCTCTCACCATTCATCCCGGTAGCACTAAGATGTATCAGGACCTACGCCAGAGGTTCTGGTGGACTAGGATGAAGAGAGAAATTGCTCAATATGTTGCTAGCTGCGACGTCTGTCGTCGTGTAAAGCAGAGCATCAACGGCCTGCTGGCACCCTTCAACCTTTAGCTATTCCTGAATGGAAATGGGATAAAATTGGTATGGATTTCATCACCGGTTTTCCCAGGACCAAGAGAGGGAATAACGCTATCTTCGTCGTTGTCGATCGTCTTTCCAAAGTGGCCCATTTCTTGCCTGTTCGCGAGAGTATAACCGCTAGTCAGCTAGCAGACTTGTATATCTCCCGAATAGTATCCCTCCATGGTGTTCCACTGGAAATTAACTCGGATCGAGGAAGTCTCTTCACCTCTCGATTTTGGGAAAGTTTCCAAAATGCTATGGGAACCCGCCTTTCCTTTAGCACTGCTTTTCACCCTCAATCAAGTGGTCAAGTAGAACGTGTCAACCAGATTCTAGAAGACATGCTTCGAGCTTCTGTTATCTCATTCGGAATGGATTGGGAGAAATGCCTTCCATTTGCTGAATTTGCTTATAACAACAGCTATCAATCTAGCTTGGGTAAAGCCCCTTTTGAAGTTCTCTATGGACGAAGGTGTCGAACACCCCTTAACTGGTCAGAAACCGGGGAAAGACAATTCTTTGGCCCGGATATGATCCAGGAAGCAGAAGAGCAAGTTCGCATTGTTCGTGAAAAGTTGAAAACAGCCCAATCTCGTCAAAAGAGTCAATATGACCGAAAACATAAGGCTATGACTTTTGAGGTTGACGAGAAGGCTTACCTTCGGGTTACTCCTCTGAAGGGAACCCATCGTTTCGGTATCAAAGGCAAATTGGCTCCTCGCTACATTGGACCCTTTCGTATTCTCTCTAAACGAGGAGAAGTTACCTACCAATTAGAACTTCCTCCGCATATCTCTAGAGTCCACGATGTCTTCCACGTTTCTCAACTCAGGCGTTGCTTCTCGGATCCTATCCGTGGAGTGGACCACGAAACGCTTGATCATCAAGATAACCTCACGTATCGAGAGTACCCCGTTCATATCCTCGATCAAGCCGAGCGTACCACTCGATGTCATAATATCAAGTTTCTCAAGGTTCAATGGTCGCACCATTATGAGAAGGAAGCAACTTGGGAAAGGGAGGATCGTCTTCGACTCGAGTACCCCGCCTTCTTTCCGGAGGAACCTAAATCTCGGGACGAGATTCTTTTGAGTGGGGGTGAGTTGTCGCACCCTAGCTAGTTCATGCATTAGAGTGTTGCATCATGTCTATTTTCTTCAACAGAAACTTGAAATGGGGATGACAGAACCCCCAGCCCCCTCTGAAACCAACTAGGGTTTACTAAAAATATTTTCAATGAACCTGAAATGCCCTTCTAAAATGTCCATCATTTTTGCCTTGGTTCAGAACCTCTGCCAAAAGTGGTGCACAATTTTCTAGGTCATCCTAAGGTCTTTGAATTAAATCATAAGTATTTGAGTTTGGGCATTTAAATTATATAAATTATTTTAAATGCTCAAATAATCCCAAACTAAAATGTTCCATGCTGGATATATTCCAGTTAATGGCCATGAGCAGTTTGGTGAATTTTGGAGTTGTTTAGGTATTTTTAGTAAGTGCACAAAGTTACAGAATAAATAAAAACAGATAAATAAAGAGAGAGAGAGAGAGGGAACTAACCTGGCAGCCCAACTAGCCAGCCCACCTAGCCGGCCCAGCCCAGCAGCCGCTCCAGCGAGCTGCTTGCCTTCGCCAGGCAGACAAGCAGGTGCTCGACGGCGGCACCAGCGCGCGCCACGCAGCTGCCTGCCGCCCTGCTTCCTCCCCTGGCCTCTCTGCTGATCGGTATGAGCTCCACGTCGCGCCCCGAACCCCGTGGACACTTCCATTTCCCCCTGCCTCTCTCCCTCGCTCTCCCACGCCATGGCTGACGCCACCGTAGCCGCACCGTCGCCATAGTCGCGCTCTCCGTCGTCCTTGCACCATGCCGTCGTGTCCAGGAGCTCCGCCGCCCTCCTCTTCTTCGAGCTAGCCGAGCCCCGAGTGCTCGCTTGCCCCGAGGCCTCTGCACCGACCTCGCCCGACTCCGCCATCGCCGGAGATCCCCTTCGCCGTCACCACCGCACCAGCTCGTCCCCGACCGCGCCGTCTGGTTCCTCGAGATCGCCGTGAGCCCAGCTACCTCTCCCCCCTTTCCTTTCTCGCTTCCGAGCCCCGTAGCGACTGCACGTAGCTTACCCGCACGCGCCGCCGCGGAGCTCGTCGCCGACGTGACTCCGGCCACCCACTGGCCACACCACCATGTCCAACGCACTCACCGCACTCGTAGGAACCCGTAGCACCTCACCACGAGCCTCGCCGTGCTCCGTAGCTTCGGGTTCATCATCACCCGAACTCCGGCGACCGCCAAGGTCGTCGCCGGCGCCGTTTCCGGCCACCCCGAGCTCAACCAACACCACCAAGAGCTGCGGCTTGCTCCCAGCTACACGTAAATGCCCTCCGCAGCTCTTTTGGTCGCCGGAATGCACAAAACCACTCTCGCCGCCGCGTTCGGCCTCGCCGGCGGCTAAACGCCGGCGAGTTGACCCCGCTGACCCCTCGTTTGACCACGGGTGGGCCCAGTTTGACCCCCCTGGGTCAATGACAGGTGGGGCCCAGCCCTGTTAACTAATCAGGATTAGTTTTAATTAATATTTAGTTAAACTAATTACACTAACACACGGGACCCACTAGTCAGGGTTGACCTGGACTGTTCCGTTGACCGCTGACGTCATCCTGACGTAATGCTGACGCAGTAATTTATTTACTGGAATTATTTTTATACAGGAAATTCCAGTAAATACCACAAACTTTAAAAAATCATAGAAATTAATCTGTAACTCCAAATGCAAAGTTTTATATATGAAAAATGATCAGAAAAATCCAATCTATCCATCTGTACTGGTTTCATGCATGTTTAAGCAAGCTAACCTGATGTTTAGTGCAGAACAAGATAAAGCACTTAAAAGGGCCATTTATGAGTTTGAAACTTGAATCTTTGATTCAAAATGGTTCAAACCCATCTGGTCTTAGTTGCATTAGCCCAATACACTCATTTTGCCATGTCTCATGCATGCATCATATTGTTGCATATTGTTTGGTGATGTTTGTGTATCGGTGCTCTTTGCGGCAGGTTCTGCCTCCGAGGAGTACCACGATTACCCTAACGAAGAACAATATCAGTGCATCGACCCATCAGGCAAGCAACCAACCATTTGATCATATCGATACAATCCCATGTTCTCGCTTCTGCTCTCTTTTACTGCATTAAGACAACGCGTTTCAAACTGCTGTGTGCTACGGTAGTTGAACCCATTTCCTCTGCATGACCTGTCATTGCCACAGTAACTAGATGAAACCCACTAGCATGTGTAGGAGTTGATTGAGCCATATGTATGTGTTGTTCCTACCTTGCTATGCCTGCTATGCTTAGAGTCGTGTCAGGTCTGGTTCATCTGGGTGATGGGCTAGAGTGAAATGATCATGCCGGTAATGAGAGTGATGTGTTGAACACGATTTGGTAAAGGTATCGATGAGAGGCCATGTAGGAGTACATGGTGGGTTGTTTCATTGAAGCCGACCTTAAGCACTGAGATCTGTATGTGTGATTTAAGATCAGCTACTACCATGCATTGGGCCCTGAAACCAATGGACCCTCTCGGCTTCTTATTCACCCTAGTCCTCTGTCCAGGAGTTGCAAGTAGTTTCTGGTGTTTGTAGCCTACTGGAGGCCGTGGACAGCGCTGACCCGCGGGGTGGGCTGTGATGCGGTAGGTACGTGGCTGGGTACACGGGCACCCGTTAGGTGTCTCGGAACCCTCTACACATCGTTCGGGGCCGTATGTGGAAACCTCGGCCGGACTCCCTGCGGATGGAACCTGAATAGGCGATAAACCTGGACTAGAGACTTAGGTGTTTAGGTAGGTCGTGGCCGACACCCACGTTGGGCTTTCCGCTTGAAGGTCTGCCGAGCACATGTCGTGTGCAACGGCGTAAGTGGTGGAAGCATGTATGAAGAAGTACACCCCTGCAGGGTTAACATCATCTATTCGAATAGCCGCGTCCGCGGTAAAGGACTACTTGGTTGCCTATACAGTTCATAGACAAGTAAATGGATACTACTAAAATCCTCAAGATAAGCGTGAGTGTCGAGGATGGCTCTTCCGTAGGATGACGGAGGTGGATCCTCGGTGGTGTATTGAGTTGGTGTGTAGTGGACTCGTGTGCGCAAAACCATTTCAAGTTGTTGTCTCGTAGGATAGCTTAGCCTAGAGTCAAAGCTAGCTTGCTGCAATAACCCACCAACCCTTCTTGATAATGTGCATGTATGTAGGATCTGATGTAAGTCTTGCTGAGTACCTTTGTACTCATGTTGCTTTAATTTACATTTTTTTTCAGAAGACACTGCAACCCCTTCTGATGGGTTCTTCGTAGACGTTGACATCGATGAGTAGACTGAGGCCTAGGTGGTGATCCTGAGCTTGTGAAGGACCATGTAGTATAGCCAGGCTTCCCCAAGCCTCTTTTATTTTACTAGTTGTCTGTACTCAGACAAGTTACTTCCGCTGTTGGCTTGTATGTCTGTATGACTTGAATGCTGGGTCGTGTGACCGTACTTGTGTATATGATATGTATGGCTCTCTGAGCCTTTAAATAAAGTACTTGTGTCGTAGAGTCATGTTGTGATGCCTTGTTGTATTTGCACATATCGAGCATATTGTGTGTATAATTGAAATGCTTGGTATGTGTGGGATCTGACTATCTAGTTGTTTATCCTTAGTAGCCTCTCTTACCGGGAAATGTCTCCTAGTGTTTCCACTGAGCCTTGGTAGCTTGCTACTGCTCCGGAACACTTAGGCTGGCCGGCATGTGTCCTTCTTCGTTCCTGTGTCTGTCCCTTCGGGGAAATGTCACGCGATGGATACCGGAGTCCTGTTAGCCCGCTACAGCCCGGTTTACCGGAGTCCTGCTAGCCCAGTGCTACAGCCCGGATTCACTCGTTGATGACCGACACGTTCGATGCTGGGTCATGGATGCCTGTCCCTGTAAGTCTGTGCCACTTTGGGTTTACGACTAGCCATGTCAGCCCGGGCTCCTTATCATATGGATGCTAGCGGCACTATCATATACGTGAGCCAAAAGGCGCAAACGGTCCCGGGCCAAGGTAAGGTGACACCCGTGGGAATACCGTGCGTGAGGCCGCAAAGTGATATGATGTGTTACATGCTAGATCGATGTGGCATCGAGTCGGGGTCCTGACACCGTTGTCCTTGCAGGCCGGTTTGGAGCAGCTGTTGGATGAGCCCCTTCGGCTGCATTGATCAGCTCATCAACAAGGCACTCAGCAATGGTCTTGACGTTCCTGAAAGCGGTTCCCGTGGCATTGCTGTTGATGAGTCCTTGGCAGCATTGATCAGCACTTAGGCGAGCACTGGGCTGCAGCTAAGCCCCTGAGTGGGAGGCGGACTCACCACTCGGTAGGATTTTATAACTTTCAACTTAGGCGAGCACTGGGCTGCAGCTAAGCCCCCCGAGTGGGAGGCGGACTCACCACTCGGTAGGATTTTATAACTTTATCTTAGGCGAGCACTGGGCTGCAGCTAAGCCCCCGAGTGGGAGGCGGACTCACCACTCGGTAGGATTTTACAAACTTAGGCGAGCACTGGGCTACAGCTAAGCCCCCGAGTGGGAGGCGGACTCACCACTCGGTAGGATTTTACAAACTTAGGCGACCACTGGGTTGCAGCTAAGCCCCCAAGTGGGAGGCGGACTCACCGCTCGGTAGGATTTTATAACTTTATCTTAGGCGAGCACTGGGTTGCAGCTAAGCCCCCGAGTGGGAGGCGGACTCACCACTCGGTAGGATTTCACAACTTCATCTGCGGCGAGACAGATTCGCTGCTAAGGCAACACATACAGAAGAAATAAACAAAGACTGTAAAATGATGTCTTTTGATAAACAAACTAAGAGGTACTTCTTATTGCATCTCATCAGCCTAAATACTTAAGAGTAAAAGGGGCGGAGCAGTTCCGCATTCCAGGTGTGTGGTTCATCTTTGTTGTGCTCGATGTTGAAGAGACAGTATGCTCTGTTGTGGAACACCTTGGTGACGACGAAAGGGCCTTCCCAAATGGGGGCGAGCTTGTGCGGGTTCTGCTGATCCACTCGGAGGACCAAGTCTCCTTCCTGGAATGCCCGACCCCATACGTTCCTGGCATGGAATCGACGCAGGTCTTGCTTATAAATGGTCGACCGGATCAAGGCTATCTCTCTTTCTTCCTCCAGGAGGTCGACTGCATATTGTCGAGCTTGCTCTGCTTCCTCTTCTGAGAAGAGTTCGACTCAGGGAGCGTTGTGGAGCAAATCGCTCGGCAAAACAGCTTCGGCCCTGTAGACTAGAAGAATGGAGTCCGTCTAGACTGATTGGGAGTTGTTCTCAATCCCCAAAGTACTGATGGAAGTTCATCGACCTAGGCACCTACTGCATGCTTGAGGTCACGCATCAATCAGGGTTTCAGTCCTTTGAGAATCAATCCATTTGCTCTTTCAGCTTGTCCATTCGACGGAAGATGGGCGACTGAAGCATAGTCAACCCTAGTGCCTTGGGAAGCACAGAAGGCTCTGAACTCGTCAGAATCGAAGTTTGACCCATTATCAGTGGTGATGCTGTGCGGAACACCATATCTAAATGTTAACTCTCTGATGAAACTAATAGTTGTACTTGCTTCAAGGTTTTTGATGGGCTTGGCTTCGATCCATTTGGTGAACTTGTCGACTGCTACGAGCGCATGAGTAAAGCCACTTATGCCAGTCCTCAAAGGTCCAACCATATCTAATCCCCAGACAGCAAAAGGCCAGACGAGTGGAATAGTCTTCAGAGCTGACGCGGGTTTATGGGACATTTTGGAGTAAAACTGGCAGCCTTCACACTTGTGCACTATCTCCTTTGCCATCTCGTTGGCGTACGACCAATAAAATCCGGCTCGGTATGCTTTGGCCACGATGGTCCGAGAGGACGCATGGTGACCACAGGTCCCCGAGTGAATATCATTGAGGATCATTCGGCCTTCTTCTGGCGTGATGCACTTCTGGAAAACCCCAGTCGCGCTTTCTCTGAACAACTATCCTTTTATCATAGTAAAGGCTTTAGACCATCGGACGATCTGTCAAGCCTCTTCCTCATCCTCTGGGAGTTCCTTCCTAAGAATGTAAGCGATGTATGGCACTGTCTAGTCGGGAATGATGACCAAAACCTCCATGACTTAGTCGACCACGGCTGGGATTTCAACTTCAGTCGGATCTGTGGTGCTCTTGGGCTGCGATGACTCTTCGGTGAAAGGATCTTCCTGAACTGAAGGTGAATGAATATGTTCCAGAAACACGTTTCGTGGAATGGCCTCTCTCTTTGAACCTATCTTAGCTAACTCATCTGCAACTTGATTTTTCAGTCGGGGTATATGGTGGAGCTCCAAACCTTCAACCCTCTTCTCCAGCTTTCTCACTGCATTGCAGGTAGTTGGCTGGGCTCCTGACATCCCATTCCTTCATCATAGTAAAGGCTTTAGACCGTCGGATGATCTTTCGAGCCTCTTCCTCATCCTTTGGGAGTTCCTTCCTAAGAATGTAAGCGATGTATGGCACTGTCCAGTCGGGAATGATGACCAAAACCTCCATGACTAAGTCGACCACGGCTGGGATTTCAACTTTAGTCGGATGTGCGCTCTGGGTGTGACTCTTCGGTGAAAGGATCTTCCTGAACTGAAGGTGAACGAATATGTTCCAGAAACACGTTTCGTGGAATGGCCTCTCTTTTAAACCTATCTTGGCTAACTCATCTGCAGCTTGATTTTTCAGTCGGGGTATATGGTGGAGCTCCAAACCTTCAAACCTCTTCTCCAGCTTTGCAGTAACCAGTCATGGCTGGGCACCTGACATCCCACTCTTTCATCACTTGATTAACCACCAAATCTGAGTCACCATAGACCATAAGGCGACGGACGCCAAGTGAAATGGCCATACGCAACCCGTATAAAAGTGCTTCATATTCAGCTTCATTGTTGGAGGAATCAAAATGAATCTGGAGAACATAAATGAGCTTGTCTCCATGGGGGGATACCAATACTACCCAGCACCGGAACCATTCAACATCTTGGAGCCATCGAAGAACATGGTCCAATGCTCCAGGTGAACTTGAGTCGGTAGTTGCTGCTCAATCCACTCGGCAAGGAAATCTGCAATTGCTTGGGACTTGATAGCTTTCTTTGCCTCAAACTTGATATCCAATGGAAGGAGTTCAATCACCCATTTAGCCACTCGACCAGTTGCATCTCTATTGTTCAGAATTTCAGATAATGGTGCATCGCTGACGACTGTAATGGTCATGTAGATTCCATAAACAAGCTTCTGATGATGCAGATATCTCTGCTTGGATGGAGTCAAAACTTCAGAGAGATAATACACTGGGCGCTGAACTTTATAGGCCTTTCCTTCTTCTTCCCGCTCGACCATGAGTACTATATTGACAACTTGTCCAGTGGCTGCAATGTAAAGAAGTAAAGGCTCTTTGCTGATTGGTGCAGCAAGCACCAGCTAGGTGGAAAGCAGGGTTTTGAACTCTGCAAACGCTGCATCAGCTTCGTCAGTCCACTCGAACTTATCAGATTTCTTCATCAATCGGTAAACGGGTAAAGCCTTTTCACCGAGATGAGAAATGAATCGACTCAAAGCGGCCAAACAACCAGTAAGCTTCTGAACGTCATGCACACGCACAGGGCGTTTCATTCGGAGGATGGCACTGACTTTCTCTGGGTTTGCATTGATCCCTCGTTCGGAGACGAGGAAACCGAGTAGCTTTCCACCTGGAACTCCGAATGTGCACTTCGATGGATTAAGCTTGATATCATTCCTTCTTAGGTTGGCAAAGGTTTCTGCGAGGTCGGTCAGCAAGTCGGAACCTTTGCACAACTTGACCACAATGTCATCCATATACGCTTCCACATTCTGACTGATTTGAGTGAGCAGGCACTTTTGAATCATCCTCATGAATGTGGCGCCAACATTTTTGAGACCAAATGGCATGGTGACATAGCAAAAGCACCCGAATGGGGTGATGAAAGCCGTTTTTATTTCATCGGGACCATACAGTCGGATCTGATGATACACGGAATATGCATCTAAAAAAGACAAGCGCTCACACCCTGCAGTCGAATCGATAATCTAATCGATGCGGGAAGAGGGAAATGATCTTTCGGGCAGGCCCGATTGATATGCTTGAAATCGATGCACATACGAAGTGAATCGTCCTTTTTAGGGACCATAACTACATTTGCAAGCCACTCGGAGTGGTAGATCTCTCGGATGAACTCCGCTGCTAGGAGTCGAGCCACTTCCTCGTCAATTGCTTTTCTCTTCTACATGGCAGACCGTCGAAGATGCTCTTTGAGGGTTTTGCCTTTGGATCGACACGCAAACGATGCTCAGCCAGTCCCCTGGGTACACCCGGCATGTCAGAAGGTTTCCATGCAAAGATTTCCCAGTTCTCACGGAGGAACTCGATGAGCGCTTCTTCCTATTTGTTGTCGAGTGTTGTTGAGATATGAGTCAGTGCAGCATTGGGATCGGTCGGGTGAATATGAATCGGCTTCCTTTCACCAGATGACTAAAATGCAGAATCTGTGGCAGGCTTCTTGGCTCGTAACAAATCACTCGGATCTGCATTCTTCTGGTACTCTTGTAATTCAACTGCTGCCATTTGTGCATCGGCGATTTTAGAGCCCTTCTGTAAGCATTCCTCTTCCTTCTGCCGATTGCTGGTGACCGTGATCACTCCTCTGGGGCTAGGCATCTTCAACTTGAGATACACATAACACGGCCGAGCCATAAAACGCGCATAGGCAGGCCTGCCTAGAATAGCATGATAAGCACTCTGTAAATCCACTACTTCAAATGTCAACTTTTCCTTACGGTAATTCTTGGAATCACCGAAAACTACGTCAAGGGCGATCTAGACGAGTGAATCGGCTTTCTTTCCACGGATAACGCCATGAAAACTCATATTGCTTTCACTTAGCTTGGACATCGGAATGCCCATCCCCTTTAAGGTTTCAGCATAAAGGATATTCAGACCATTACCACCATCCATTAGCACTTTGTTCAGTCGAGTGCCTTCAACAACTGGGTCGACCACCAACGCTTGCCTCCCAGGAGTGGCTATACGCACCGGGTGGTCAGACTGGTCGAATGTGATGGCGGTTTGTGACTATTTCAGGTACGTGGTCGTTGTTGCTAGGGCAACCATATTTACCTCTCTGTTGATAACTTTTAATCGACTTTTGCTCTCAACATCAGCAAAAAATCACCAGGGTGGAATTGACCTTAGGATAACCATCATATTCTTCTTCATCCTCGTCCTTGTCCGACTCATTCTCCTTCTCATTGGGCGGTTTCTCTCGGAACTGCTGGATTATGAGTCGACACTGCCGAGTGGTATGCTTCGGGTAAATCAGATTACCTTCCTCATCTTTCTTCATGTGGATGTGGCATGGCAAATCCAGCACATCATTCCCTTCTTTATCCTTCACCTTCTAAGGGGGCCAGGGCCCCTTAGGTTTTCCCTTAAACTTTCCTTGGTTCACTGCTGCGATCTCTCCAGGTGCTGCTGGCTCGGCTTTACATTTCTGCTTCCGACTGGAGTTACCTCCACCGGCCTCTTGGCCGACTAGTTTGCTCTTCCCGCTACGGAGTCGATCCTCTTCTTCCCTGTTAGCGTACCGGGTGGCTATCTCCATCATTCGGGCCAGAGTCATATCTCCAGTTCGACCGAATTTCAAGACCAACTCCCTGTATTTGACGCCTTCCTTGAAAGCACATATAGCTTGATGCTCTGAAACATTCTCGACGGTGTGATGCAAAGTGGACCATCTCTAGATGAACTCCCTCCAAGTCTCATTCGGCTTCTGCACACAATGCTGCAACTCGGGTAAACATGCTGGTCGCTTGCACGTGCCCTCGAAAGTTCTCACGAACACTCGGGATAGCTCTTCCCAACTGTGAATACTGCCTGGAGTCAACTGAGTCAACCACGCTCGGGCCGATCCTTCCAACATAAGAGGGAGATGCTTCATCGCTATCTCGTCGTTGCCGCCCCCAATCTGCACAGCCACTCGGTAATCTTCAAGCCAAGTTTCTGGCTTGGATTCGCCGGTGAACTTACTGACCCCGAACGCCAACCTATAGTTGGGAGGGATCACTGCTGCCCTGATGGCTCTGCTAAAACACTCAGGATTGGAAACATGCACTCGGCTGCCACTTGGACGATCTCTGCCTGGGTCTTCTCTGTGCGCCCTGTTTCGGTCGACCAGGCCTTGAACGAGGATAGATCTCACGTCAAAGCCCGGTTCCCTTGGGTCGACTGAAGCTCTGCGCTCACCACTATGACGGCCCATGTCATTGTTCCGCCGAGGCACATACGACGCACTCCTCGGGGAGGCATGGGTCCTTGACGGTGATTGTCACGGTCGAGTGGATGATCATATTGCCCACGGCCTTCACGTCGTGGAGGCGATCTGGGGCTGTGAGCCGACTCAACTGTGTCCGCTACAACAGATCCGCTGTGAATCCTGTTCCGCGACTGAGATACTGTTGTATTCTGCTCTCCCGCCGCCCTGAGCAGGGCCCGGATTTGCATCAACCCTCTGCCAGCTTCTGACTGGGAAGGTTGGATCGACTCTGCTATGCGGGCTGCAGCTGTGAGATTCTGAATCAGAGTGCGGTATACCTTAGGTGGAGGTGGAAAAAGTTGTCGTCGACTGGACTCATGGATCCGCTCCTGAGCGTGCTCGTCGAGAGCTCGCTGGAGGTTATCCAGTTGAGTGTGCTCAGCCAGATTAGCTAAGTGCACCTCCTCCAAGGCCCGAGCCTCGGGGGTTTCTCCAACGATGGGCGTGTGGAGTGCATCCATGTTGCAGTGACGAAGTTCTTCCCTCTATTGAGAAGAGAGGGGCTCAGGTCGGTATTCCTTGTGGGCGTGCGACGGATCACCGCCTCTGTCTCCGCCGCCCTCGCGGTGGAAATCAGGTGGGCTGTGAGGCCCATCGACCATCAAGACTTCGGCCGCAGGATCGCTGCTATCGCACTCGGATGCAGTCTCCGCGGAGCCAGTCGATAGAACGGACAGGCCGTGGAGAGTTTCGTCGGGCTCGATTGCCGCGACTTGGTGGGTGGACGACTGCCGAGCCACCGCGTGTTTCACCCACCGGTGAAGCCGCGATCAACCGGATCGCTTGCGGCGGTGGACAGCAGGGAGGGAAAACGCCATTGGAGTCGACTCGTATTGAGTCGACGGCTGCCGAAGAAGAACGCCACAAACGCACGTGCGGAAGTGCGTCGCCCCTTGGACGGGGATCGCCTCAGTGTCTAGGGGAGCTTTTTGGAGCCACGCGGAGTCGTCGGCAATGAAAACGAGTGCGCCGAGACGGATCTCACGGCCCTCAGCCAATCTGCCACCGGAAACCATGATGATGGTGGTCGGAAAAACATGCAACTTCACCAACAAGTCTCTAAGACACCCGCGCCAAGGTGGGCGCCAACTGTCGTGGTTCTAAGGCTGGCAGAAGAAAGGGGGGTAGGTATGGAGAGGCAAGATCTTAGCTATGGCGAAGATGTACACACGAGATTTACGAGTTCAGGCCCTTCTCAGAGGAAGTAATAGCCCTACGTCTTGGTGCCCGGAGGCGGTCGATTGGATTATGTGTGTTGAATTACAGGGGGTGCGAACCCTTGTGCCAGAGGAGGGGGGTGGCTTATATAGAGTGCGCCAGGACCCCAGCCCGTCTCCATTACAAGGGAACTAATGTACATAAAGTAAGGGGCGTTACTGGTAACGCCAGCATTAAGTACTCTTAATGCTCATGAAGACTAAGGAGTGAATATCCGGCCGTTGTACATCCTACCAACTCCTGGTATTCGACATAGTCGAGTGGTTCCCATATGGTCGAGTGAAGGTAGAGAATTCTGGTCGAGTGATTGCATCGTCGAGTGGATTCTTAGTCTTCTCATCTTCTGGGGTTGTGACCTTGGGTGGGGTGTGTAGGTCAGGCCTATGACCCTACCCCAGGTCTGTATCCTCATCAGTAGCCCCCGAATGGATTAAGGTGTGAGTGCAATGTAGGTTGAAATTGAACCTGTTCCAAGCTTCGGGACTTTGAGAGTGCTTTCTGTAAGTCTGAATGCCTGCGTTGGTATTTGATGTCGACTCAGTTGCCTTGATCCATTCAGCAGACACTCGAATGAACTGTTGATCTCGTGTGTCGAGTGTTATGTTGGAGCATGGGATCTTGGGCGCGATCGTCCGGCCCCACGCGTCAGTCACTCGGAAATGACCTCTTATAAGGCGACCGGACCGAGGCGTCCGCACTGTGTGCATTTTCTCTTCTTCCTCCTTTCTCGGCTTCTCCGCCGCACCTTACTCTTCCGCTCCGACGTTGCTGCCCCGTCGCGATGGTGAAGGACAAGACGGCGACGCTAGAGCGCGCAAAGAAGATGGAGGAGGTGGCAAAGGGCAAGAAGCAGCAACGCGGGTCGTCGTCGCGTGCGGGGCTGCCGCCGGGCTGGATCCGGGGAGATTGGATCCGGTCTTCGATTCAGCATGAGGACCTGGACGAGCTGATGGAGTCGGGGTTGATCGCCAAGGGAGAGGTGAGGCTATCGGAGGGGGAGATGAGTCCTCAACCTCGACCGGGTGAGTGCGTTCTGCTCGCCACCCACGTCGACCGCGGCTTTTCGCTTCCCCCGCATCCTTTCTTTCGGGGGTTTCTCAACTTTTTCGGCGCTCAACTCCACCATTTCTCCCCCAACACCATTACGCATTTAGACGCTTTTGTGTTGATGTGCGAGAACTTCTTGGGGTGTCGACCGCACTGGGGTCTTTTCAAACACATCTTCACTATTCGTTCCCAGTCGGTAAAAAATGCAAAGTCGAGTGACTCGAAAACCTATGTCATCCAGATGTGTGGGGGTTTAGGCATCCAAAAGAGAAAAGGGAGTGCCTTTCCTGCCATGACCCTTCCTGACTCTGTTAGAGGCTGGCAGTCGACTTGGTTCTATTGCCAAGATGTCGCGACCCCTGGTCAGTCGACCGGTCTCCCCCACTTCTCGTTTGACCGAGTCCAAACTCCTGCTCCACTGAAAGTGAATGCTGGCGAGATCATGGATACGAGGATGTTGGTGGACAGGGTGGTTCAGCTTATCAATGATGGCGTCACGGGTCTGGATCTGTTGGAGGTGTTCCTCAGTCGACGCATCTAGCCTCTCCAGGCCCGCGATCACCCGATGTGGCTGTATTCTGGGCCGGACGACACCGCTCGGACCCATCCAGAAGAAGTGCCGTCTGCAACAGTAGCCTCGTGGCTGAGGAGCATCACAGGCAATCAGGACAATCCCAGAGGGTCTAGGCGGGTCGTTCCCTCTAGCAGCGTAAACCCTCCCGACAAGGTACTCTTTTCGTTCCGACTGTTTCTCATTCATGCTCCGGCTGCACTTGAAATTGACCGACTCTCGTTTGACCAATTTGCTCTGCAGGTGTTCACTGAGATGCATTTGATGCCAAACGGTGAACAGGCTTTGGAACAGGCCCAGGAGGGGGAGGACAGCGCGGAGGATAGTGTTGAGTGGGATTCTCAGGGAAGCGACGAGGAGGAGGAGAGCGAGGAATCAGACGAGGAGGAGGAAGTCGACTCGCCGCCATGCTCCGAACATCAATCCAAACAGCAGCATGATCCGGTCGGCGGGCGTGGGAAAGGCGCGGGTCCGAGTGTCGGTACTCAGAAGCGCACTCGGACGTCGACTCCGGAGCCGACGGAGAAGGTGGCCAAGCAGCCTAAAGTTGCTCCCTCCAAGACCCGAAGGACTTTGCCGCGAATCAAGATGGACGTCCCCGTTGCCTCAGGGTGGGTATCTTGTTTGAGTTTCTGTAATTTGACTGAAGGTTTTCTTGATCTGACCGACCAACTCTTGTGTCGTTTCAGCCCCACCTCTACTGCCACTGACATGGATGTTGATAAGGCGCCAGGAGATGAAGAAGCCACCTCACGAGCTGGTAAGTTCATCAACTCAGTTCTGTTTAACCGAGTGGGCGGTCGATTGACTGAAAATTTGATACTTCCCTTCTTATTTAGCTCCGCAAGACATCGTTTTGCTTCCTGACTACGAAGAAGAAGAAGCACCTCTACAAGAGAGGAGGAAGAAGAGTGGAGGTTGGAGCAGGAGGAGACTTGAAGTCCAAATCCCTCAGTCGACACCAGCGCAGTCGACACCGGTGCCTGAGGCGATAGTTTGGACTAACGTCACGTTTGCTAACCCGTTGATGACTGATCGTCCATCGGGGTCGACTGCACAAACGCCCGCTGCACCGATGCAACTCCACTCATCTGATCTGGCAACTGATTTGAACCCTCTGGAGCCATCCCTCTTTGCTGCATATCAAACTCCGGACGACTCGCCGAGTGCCGCTAGGGAAGCTCTTCGCTAGGCGAATCTTGTCATGGAGCAGGTGAAAGTGATGCATGAAGCTAGTCAGATAGCCTACAATGCCAGCATTGCCCTTTAGACCAATGTTCAGGTCAGTAGAATTCTGACCGAACCTTTGAGTGTTACTTTATATCTAATCAGCCAGTGGGTGTTCCTTCGTTTAGAAATCAGGAGATCTTTAATTTTGCACTTTCCGAATAAGTGGGGGCACGTTGAGTGCACCCACTGGGTGTAGTCCCCGAGACCACGGTCGACTGCTGGCAGTTGACTGGAGTCTGATAATATATCTCTCTGTCCTCTTTTCTTTTGAACTCATGCTGAGTATTGATCTGATCCAGTGGGGACACGCTAAGTGCACCCACTGGGTGTAGTCCCTGATACTACTGTTGAATATTTGATTCGGCAGTAGTCTTAGAGTAAATCTTTTCCTTCACTGTCTCTTATTTCTGTCGACTGAAATGTTTGTCTTTCCAACTGCAGAGGTCTTGTGATCTTTGAGCTCGGCTCACCGATTTGAAGAAGAAGCATATCAGCATTGAACTTGACCTCGAATTGGCGAAGAAGAATATGAAGACTTCCCAACAAGAAACGGCCATCATGGGAGGTAACCATTCGATTGTTTTGTCTGCCTGGTGGACTTTCCGCTGCCTTTCCTTCAGTCTCTTTGAACCGAGTGACTTCACATAAGCAGATGTGCGTAGTGAAAATCGCCAAGTTCAGTCTCGTCTGAAGAGTGTTGTTTCTTTAGAGAGGATGAAGGAAGCTTTGGAGCAGAAGGATCTGGATCTGGCAGCTGCTCAGAAGGAAGCACGCGAGAAGATGAAGCTTGCGGACCAGAAGCTGGCTTCAGTCGGCAAGTTGGAGGACAAGAACGCGAAATTGAAGACGGCCGTCTCAGATGCCAATCATGAAGTCGAACAACTGAGGAAGGACAAGGAGAACCTGACCGCTGAAGTTGATGGTCTCAGGACCAAGACGGGCAAGCTAGAGTCTCATTTGGAACAACTTGCGGCGAAGCTCGTCTTGAAGCTTGAAGGTATGGCTGTTCCATTAGATAACTGTCGTCGACTAAAATTTATAATACTGTCGACTCATTGTTTGTTGTGATGGAACAGAACTCTGTTAGGACTTTGAAGCCGAAACTGGACGGGTCGAGACAGGTCTCGACCCCATCAACTGTCCCATGAAAGATGAAGTTGTGATGAACTTGCTTCGACTGGAATCACGCTTGGACGGTGCAGTCGACTATCTGGCACGGCTAAAGGCGGCGATGACCCGAGTGGACGCCAAACTCTGGCCTCAGGCGGAAACGTCTCAAGACCTCGAGTCTTTGATGACTCGGCTGAATCAGATTCCAGGCCGAGTGCAAGAGTGGAAGAAATCTTCTGCCCGTTGTGGTGCTGATGTCACCTTGTCTTTGGTCTGAGTGCAATGCAAGGAAGCTAAGGACGACAAGCTGGCAGCTCTCAAAGTGGCAAACACTAAGAAGCATTCCTTCTAGGACTTCATGGACACTTTCCTCGAGGCAGCAACTCGCATCGCCGGCAGCATCGATCTCGACAGCTTCTGCGACCCGGCTAGTCCTTCTCCCGCCGAGTGATTAAAAAACATTATTTCACCGCTTTTATTTGCCTCGGAATGCCGAGTGGATTTTTAGTCGTTAAAACTCCTTTGGGCCTGATGCTCGAGCACTTTATTATGCGGTTAAGAACCTTCGAATTTATCATCTCATATATTATGTCTGCCTTCGAACGAAATCCGCTTTTCTCTCGAACTGTTGCCTGTTTGCTTGATGCAGCTTCTGGAAGAGGAGGGCCAGTCGCCTGATCAATGGTTTTGTGTTCCAGTCAACCGGGGCATTCAGCAATGGTCTTGACGTTTCAATCGACCGATCGGGTGATCCTTGAGCGGCATTGATCAGCTCATCAGCAAGGCACTCAACAATGGTCTTGACGTTCCAGTCGACCGATCGGGTGATCCTTGAGTAGCATTGATCAGCTTATCAGCAAGGCACTCCGCAATGGTCTCGACGTTCCTTTATGTTTTCTCTCTTTTTGTTTTTCCCCTTTTTAGCCTTAAAAGCTTTCGTGCGGCTAGACCGTGCACCTGTGACAGACACATCTTAAAATATGTACGTCCATTATACCTGGGGGCTTCTTGTACAGAAGCTTATTATTATTATTATTATTATTATTATTATTATTATTATTATTATTATTATTATTATTATTATTATTATTATTATTATTATTATTATTATTACTCTTTGAGCATTAAAGCTCACAACATACATATATTTTGCTCGTGTGTACCTTTTCTTTGCCATTATATGCATCGATATGACTTAAATTTTGGCCAAGCTGGGTTGCCTGGCTCCTGTGCTTATGCCCTACGTTCCCGTTACTTTGGCTAGGGCATAAAAGGAGCACCTCTGTGATTGTTACTGCCGGGTCATCCAGATGTGTACCTCAGACTGGGCGAAGCCGAAAGCTAGCGTTCTTAAGGGAATATTCGGTCGGAGGACTAAAGATGTTTTTTACCAATTACATTATGAACCCCCAAATGTTAAGTATACTGCAGGTTTTTTAATCACAGTTCGGACATGCACAATAAACGCATGCTCACCCAGGGAAAGGAACCCTTAATGGAACTATTCTCTCTGGAAGATGTTTACTATCACAATGTAATATGACATAGCTAGCCGAATACTTGTCCTATCAAGCAACTATGACACCTACGCCTTGTTTCCACGCGTACCCCGGTCTATATTACCGAGCGGGTATTCGGAAACACTATGGACCTTCTGGTCCAGAGGTTGAAGCGAAAAGGTCCTCCATGACAATCGTTTTACAATCCGGCTAGGGACAAATCTGTCCGTTGAAGTATGCAGTCACTTGGACTCAAAAACTTCTTCTTCTACGCTATCCAACAGGTTGTCTAGCTTACAATCCTGTTGAGAATATTCTGCGGCTAATTTTACCTGGTCATATACCAGACTAAAAGGAATTTCTTTCCCATCTGACCCTAAAGGTCCGACCCGGGCCATATGATTTGGATCAAGCTTTGTATACCGTGTTTTCACCATGGTCCAGTGATGTAGGGTGGAACCCTATGTGGATGATCTTTCACGTTTGGAGTGGATCCTACGGGGAATCACGAAGAACACGCGGAAGAACTAGAGGGAAAACACGGGGAGAATGAGAGAAACACTCAACCGACATGGAAGCAATCACACAAGTGCTAGATCACAGACAACATAGAGTAACATATGATTCACAATCAACAAAGGTAAGGATACAAAGGAACCGTTCTTCTCCGTGAGGAGTCCTTGAAATCCACGAGGGGATCTTCCCACGAGGGGGTCTTGAATCCGATAGGATCTTCTCCGAGGAGGCCGCGGTCTCTCACGAGGAGGAGATCTGGTGGATGAGCGTAGCTCTATCTCTAATTGAGATAAATCAACGCTAAATCTAACTAGGAGGAGGTGGAGGAGTATATATAGTCTAGGGCCACGAAGGGGTAAGTGAAGGGGTACATGGGCTGCGGCCCAACACACTGTGTGCAGACAGGCGTCGGAGTCCGGAGGGTTTCGGTCGTCCGGAAGCTCAGGAAGGTCCGGACGTCCGGTGCTCTTCGGACTTCCGTAGATTTGGCTCGGGTGCGCTTCGGTCGGACGTCCGGAGGGGGCCGATCGTCCGGAGGCTCGCGGGGTCCCGGACGTTCGGAGTTCTTCGGATGACCGCAGATTTGGATCGGTGGTCGTTGGCACGGTCGTCCGGAGGGGGCTGGTCGTCCGGAGCCTGGGCGTCATTGGACGTCCGGTCCTGGATGGACGTCCGGCCGCTGTAGCTTCGGGCAGCTTCTTCTCTTGGTCCTTGTACTTGGTGTCCTCGTCGTCTTGTCCATGGTCTTCCTCCTTGTTCCTGGTCATGCATAGCACATATATATGAGGTAGTAACCATGTCTCACATGTGGGAAGTGAAGGCTCGGAGAGGAGCGAGTTCACCTTGTGTCCAATGGCGTATAGTTGAGGTCTCGTCATAAGTCCTCTTAGGGTTTGGAGAGTAGTCGGAGTGTACATGGGGATGAACGTGGGATGCTCCGCATCATATCCCCCCCTTGGTAAAGATCCGACCTCGGATCGTGATCCTCATCACCATGGAAAAGGTTGTTGGGGACGAACTTGTAGTTTGATGAAGTTGAAGACATGGCGCCATTCGAATAGTCCAAGGTGTCGCCGGAGTGATAAACATGCAGAAAGAGCAAACACAAGCAACACTCGGAAATACAATGGTTAGTGCACACAAAGTGTCCATCATGTAAGAATGAGTCCGTGCGGCAAGATTGGTCGTGACAAAACGCATGAAGCTTATCAAGATGATCTAGAATGAGATGCAAAGCATTCATGGAAGGAAATGCAATCATTGTGCACACAATTGTGTTGTAAATATGATCAATGCAACCATGGTGCAAAATGATGTCATAGTGAGATGGTTTGTCAATAGCATGAATATGGCAATGGATGCTCAATATGTGTATTTATCATGCAATTGATGGAAGGCAATGTGATCATTATGTATGAATATGCCATCAAGGAAGATCACAACAAATTTGCTAATGAAGTGAACAAGCTCATATATCATGGATGACATGGAAATAGATGCAACAAGGCAATCATAATATGAGTCAATCCATGCATAGGGTGCAAACTTGTGGTGAGTAGGATATGTCAATCGAGCATGACATGTATGAGCACAATCAACAAATATAGAGGTGTTGGTGTACCAAAGCTTGATGCCTAGGCATGAGTGGAGTTTCGAAGGTGCATCCAATAAGTGCGAGCGCTCCTCAATGTGAAGGTCCATGTAGCCAATCTCCAATGTTGCTCCTCCGTTCACGAGATGTATCATGTAGACAACAAGAAGGAAACAACAATGAAAGAGTGACCCATCCAATATGCGCATTTGAGGATGGCTCAACGAGAAGGAGTTCACCTTTAGGAGTGTCTCAAGGATGATGTAGTTGCGCATCTTGTATGCCTTCACATAACCAATATGTCGCGTGATGGTACCGCCTTGTGAATCCTTCAAAATGAAAGAACATGACAAACACTCGGAAAAACAAATGAGGTTAGCGAAAGTGCAAAACCTATCATTCGTGTGGTAATATAACCAACAAGTGTGTGCATCATGCTCATCATAAGAAAGGACAAGGGAGCATTTCATAGTATGGAGGCATATGATGTAAGAACGACCAAATACAAGAGGCTCAAACAAACAATCATGCATCACAAGTAAGGTGTCCAAGTCTCCAAGATCAATAAGCATAGTAAGTTGGCACTCAATACAAGGTGATATGAGAGATGCAACTAATGGATACAAGAGGCAATGATCATGACAAATCAAGTGAGAGGCATGAACATATATGTCATCAACCCAATAAAGCGAGTAATAGTGGAACATGGGTGATGCAACATAGCAAACAATCAAGTTAAGCAAGCTAGTAGTGCGAACATGCAACATAGTAGAAGGAATCATGGCAAGCATGTCATGTGTGCAAATAGTGGGCATGAATAATTCACATGTCATAGCACAAGCATGAAAGCAAGATATGAGGAAAGTAGGTTCATGGAGTTGGCAAGAAGTCCTATGTAAATAGCAATGGAACATCATGACTCTCCCAACACAAGAATCAACAATAGTATGAGGCACATGATAAACATGGCAATAGCAACAAGGATCTCCACCAAGCATGCAAATACACATAGAAGTATCATAATGGTGAATCATGGGTAGATGCAAGCAAGGGTCACAATTGCATGGCAAATGCATAGAAGCAAGTATAACATGCAAAGTGAACACGGGAAAATGAGCATAAGGTGACAAGTGGTAAATAGCCCATAGCCGTGTGAGAGCCAAGTAGAAGAGATGCGCGTAGTCCTTGCGCAAAGGGAACGGTGATAAGGATAGTCCACGGGATCCCAAGTCATCATTGCTCTCAAGAGCTTGTTTCGTCAACTCATGGGATTGTGAGGTTGACGAGTGTTCATAAGTACCTACACAAAACAAAGACAAAGAGAAAATTGTGTGTGCATGGTATATGTACACGTCATCCATCATGATGCGCACGGGCATGTGTCGGTTAGCACAAAATATCCAATGCTCAAATAAATGAGATGCGTGATATAGAAACATGTCATCCATCATGATAGGTTTGTTATTATGTATGGCATAATGGAGACTCAAATTGTGTAATGCATCACGAGAAATATCTAGAGCATTGTTATTCATGGAATGCATACGGTGCACGCAATTATGGGAATCATGCAAAGTATGGAATGCATCAAAATCTCCTAATATGTATGAGGAAACTATGGGGGTCTCCTCATGAGCATTTATGGAAACATCACATGGAGAATATTGAAAATATCCAAAACAATGCATATTTGGAACAATGTGATCATGGCATGACATAGTAGATGAATTGAGCAAATCATGTAAAGGAAGCATGGCAATATCATCACAAGAGAAGCAAAAGCCAATGACCATCATCTTGTCATCTATGCCATAAGTGCAAATGGGATTGATTTTAATGGGGCATGCATAGTTACTATGTTGAGATTGAAATGATTCAATATGGGAGATCTCACTCATAGCATATGACAAGTTCAATGGATTTTCAAACATGAAGTGACCAATAGAATTTTCACATGATATCCTATGAAGCATAGCATCACAACTAGGCAACTCAACATGCTCAGCATCATATTCATCAGAAATAGGTAAGTCTAGGCATGAAGAAGTCTCACTAGCATGAAGCATGGCAATAGGTGTGTCAACAACATGGGAGCAATCAATGTCAAAAGAGTCCACTAGTGGGACAAGAGAAGCACCATTACCTATGTTACCTTTGGAGCGTCGCTCATGGGTTGTAGGTGAGGTGTTGAAGATCAAGTCATGGTCATCGTCATCTTGATGGAACCATGTGGGGGGTGTATTATCGTCCACCATGGCCATCGGTTTCTCCATTGGAGGAATAGACTCATCAAGGATAGGCATGTCTTCATGTAGGAGACCTAGCACCAAAGAAGAAAACACACTAGGAGTAGAGGTTAAGTCGTTAGGAATCATAGTGGCCTCACATGCCGTGTCAATTACCTCACTCGCTAAGTGTTGTGGCTCACTCACTCCCTCAAGGATGCTCTCACTCATATGGTTGGTGGAGTCACTCAAAGGGCGCTCAACCTCACATAGGATGTGTGGCATGCTCTCATGTGTGGGGCAAGTGGTGGTCACACTCATCCTCTCATAGGAAATGCTCTCAATGTCACGTATGGTGGATTCACTCATGTCACTCATGTGGTGGTGGATCTCCTCACATGGCACTTGGGGCATCTCAACATATGTGGGTGTCGTCTTCATGTTGTTGAAGAGGTTCGCGCTCGTCGCCGTGGTGGAAGTGGATGGCCCTTGCTCTACCGTCTTGTCGCCGTCTTGGTGTTGGAGGCCCATATGATGTGGCACCTCGTAGCTCGTCTCCATGACCGAAGGGAGTTTCCCATGCTCGGCCATCTTCCTTTGGGGGCTTCTGAAGATGGAAGTGTCGCCCTCGCTCGTAGGTAGTCGCCTTGGACTTGATGAAGTCGATGTAGGCGTACACGTGGGAAGTAGGCGAAGATGCCGTACGTCCAAAGGCGAAGATGCCTTGAGAACACTTGGCGAAGATGCCGAAGTGGTTGTTGTAGCCGTAGCACCGTCTTGGTGGTGGTCGTCTCGCGGTCTTCTTTTATGCTCATGAAGCTTCGACTTGGCGTGTTGGGACTAGTGCATTTGCGCTTGTGGAGCATCTTCATGATGATGGTGTCGTTGTCGCGCTTGAGCTCGAAGGCGTTCGTCGTCGTCGTGCACATGATGCTTGGAGGTGACTTTCCCTTCATGACGATGTGGATCACGAACGTGATGGTGGTCGCCATGTAGATGTTGACTTGGACGACTTGCGCTTGCATCTTGTTTGTGCTCCGAAGATGATCGACTTGGTCGTCGCCACCTTGAAGATGACGAAGGGGAAGTAGACTTGATCAAGGCTCTAATATCCTCCATCCTTGCATCTTGCTCCTCTTTATGTGCGGCAAGCTTCTTGTCGAAGTAGTCCCTTCTCCTTTCTTCGGAGTGATGAATGTCGATGGAGATTGTCGGTGTCAAAACCGGCGGATCTCGGGTAGGGGGTCCTGAACTGTGCGTCTAGGCGGATGGTAACAGGAGACAAGGGACACGCTGTTTTACCCAGGTTCGGGCCCTCTTGATGGAGGTAAAACCCTACGTCCTGCTTGATTAATATTGATGATGTGTGTTACAAGAGTGGATCTACCACGAGATCAAGGAGGCTAAACCCTAGAAGCTAGCCTATGGTATGATTGTTGTTCGTCCTATGGACTACATCCATCCGGTTTATATAGACACCGGAGAGGGCTAGGGTTACACAAAGTCGGTTACAAAGGTAGGAGATCTACATATCCGTATCGCCAAGCTTGCCTTCCACGCCAAGGAAAGTCCCATCCGGACACGGGATGAAGTCTTCAATCTTGTATATTCATAGTCTTGGAGTCCGGCCGATGATGATAGTTTGGCTATCCAGACACCCCCTAGTCCGGAACTCCCTCAGTAGCCCCCGAACCGGGCTTCAGCGACGACGAGTTCGGTGCGTATATTGTCTTCGACGTTGCAAGGCGGGTTCTCCCTCAAACTTCATGTTCCCGTCGAATAGTGTCCGGCTTCGTCATAAATGTTGCGCTCCTTGGCTTCTACGCCCAATAATGGCCTTCTTCCACGTGTCGTATGAATGCGAAAGGCTGGGGTATTTTTACATTTTACCCCCTAGTTGTGCGAACGAGCCGCCTATAAGAGAGGTGAGGATCTAGATCCAGCTCACACCAACCTCCATCCGCAAGTTCTCATGGAAGCGCCTCTGACAAAAATCCATTCCATCATGGATAGCCGACGCGGCTCCTCCTCTCGCGCTCCCAGCCCTAAGCCAGGAGATTGGGGGAGATGCTCGGTTCCGCACAGCGAGCTAGTGGCGCTCCAAACCGAGGGATATCTTCCCCCAGCTTTCATGGTTCCGGTTCGAGCCGGACTAGCCACCTACAAGGGTGGAAAGTAGGCGGAGAGCGTCCCCAACCCTTCCAAAGGGGAGCGGGTATGCTTTGTCCCCTATCTAATAATGGGACTCGGATTTCCCATATATCTGTTTCTCTGGGGCTCCTAGAGTTCTATGGACTCCAGCTTCACCACCTCACGCCCGCCTCCATTTTGCACATCGCGGGCTTCGTAGCTCTTTGTGAGCTGTTCTTGGGCATCGAGCCCCATTTTGCGCTGTGGAAGAGATTGTTTTGCCTCCTACCCCGCTCTCATGAGGGGTCGATATATCAAGTGGGCGGAGCCGAAATATGGCGCATCACCAGGACCGGATATCTATCCGGCACCCCGAAGAAGGTGTCCGAAGACTGGCCTTCAGAATGGTTCTACATGGAGAACGCCCCTCTGCCGGATCCAATTCGGATCGGCCTCCCGGAGTTCAGCAATGCTCCCTTGAAGAAACGCCTGAGTTGGCGCCCACGGATCCCTCAACGGGAAGATGATAGGAGCGTGCATTATCTGATAGGCCGGATTAGGTTACTGGCCCACTTCGGATTGACCATGATTGGAGTCATGGCCACGTGCATTATGCGAGGGGTGCAGCCACTCCAATATAGGGGCCACCCTATGTGGGATTTCAACGGGGAAGATGACGCCAGGGGCCAGGCTCGGCAGCCGATCTGGCAAAGATCCTGTCCGGCTTGTACAAGGGAGAGGAGGAGGACTTCATCTGCACGAATCCGTTGAATGGATTCTCTATGAATAACCCTCGGAGCTGGGTAAGCGGATGTTCATCCACCCGATCCATACTTTCAAAGTCAAGTATCTTACTCTGTGATTTCGACGCAGGAGCTGCGCCGGGACGTGGAGGGCATACGAAGCCTAACTCCACAGCCCGAGGATCCGGAACGATCCCTTGATCCGACCTCCGAAGAGAATCCGGACATAAAGGTGGAGCTGATTGACGGGGTGTTCCACCAACTTAGCATGGACAATGCCCTAGTCGCCATTACGGCTGACTACCCCGGTTTGCTTCCGGCCTCACAGGTGACCACGACCGAGGTCTTGACACCATCATTTGATCTGCGCTCAATTTTGACCATCCCATACTGATGGTGCATCGCAGGAGGTGCCTCGAAGGCGGGAAGCCGAACCCGCGGCGGCCGACCAACAAGGGTCAGTCCGGCCCAGCAGGCGGAAGAGGAGTGCGACGTGAACCAAAACGTTGCCTCAGCAGTACGGAGCACCGCTATTTTTAAGGGAAGGATCCCTAGGAGGTGTATTAATGCTCATAACTTTTCCAGAAAGAGCGCTCGCCGGACAGTGTCTAGAGAGGTTGCCAATCAAGCCTCCGCAGCATGGTCCGGGAGGGGAGGCGAATACAAGGCATGAGCCGGACGCTCCTCCGACGGAGGATGCCGACAGGCTGTCCGCCACCCGGTCTGAGGTGGAGAGCGCCACGAATCATAGGTGTTGCCGGATAGTTCTTCGTGACGCGTGTTTCTCCCTGGAGGCATTAAATGCCTTTGATGCGGGAAACGGGCACCTCCGTGCCGCTCAAGATCGGTTAACCAGAGCCACGGAGCAGTATGTGAAAGACATACGGGTAAGTAATTTCAATAGTTATATATGCCAGTAGCCCCCGAGACTTAAAATAGTTAAAATAACTGATTTAAGGATCAATTGTTATGCAGGATCTTACGGAGAAGAATACCCATCTGTCCCAGGAGCTCCAAGAGTGCAAGGCCCAACTTGAGGCCGCACTGGCCGCCGCAGGGGGAGCCACAGAGACCCCCACTGGTAAGACGTACTTTGAAAAGAAAATTAATTAACAAAGTGCGGCGTGAATCTGACAATAATATTGCAGAGGGCGCCAGACTAGATCCGGACAAGCAACAGCTACTGCGTCAGCTAAAGGCCGGCGAGAGGGTGCTTATGAAGGTGCAGCAGGAGAGAAACAAGCTCCAAGATGCCCACACCCAGCTAGGAGAAGAGCTGAAAGGTGTTCGGGCCCAGCTATCTGGCTCCGTGAAGGAGAATCAGCGGCTTCGTCGCGGCATTTATAGTAAGTGCTTGAGCAAATTCCTTTGAAAAGAAGAATTCAGCGAGGAAGTCGATTGACAGAAATATGTCTTTAGGTGTGCTCACAGGTCGCCCTGCGGAGGAAATGCCTGGGTCAACGGGTGACCAACTTCCCGAGCTGGGGCAATTGCTCGAACGAGTTCGGCAGGCGATCAGTGGCGTCGTTCAGGATTTATGGTCATTCGTCTCCTTACCCGAGGGTCTTGGTGAGCTTGCTAAGAAGCTTCAGGGAGCATGGCGACGCCTCCGTTTGTGGAAGATATCGGCCTGCCGTCAGGGTGCCACGGAGGCCTGGGCCATGGTGAAGACGCGTTACCCGAAGGCTGACCCAAACCATATGGCCAAGGTCGGACCTGCGGGGCCTGATGGGAAGGAGATCCCTGTGAGCTTGATGTACGGCCAAGTAGAACTGGCCGCAAAATATTCCCAACAGGACTGTAAATTAGACAACCTGTTAGATGGGATTGAGGAGGAGTACAATCAGTCGGTCTGACGATGTAATTTGAAATGACATGTAAAATGCCTTCTAGCCGGATTGTAGATTGTTTGTCTTTGCGGACCGTTTCGCTTCAACCTCGGGACCCAACAGTCCGGAGTGTGTCCGAATACCCTTACGGTTTTAAAAGAACCGGGGCATGCATGGAGAAAAGGCGTCGGGGTCATAATTGCTTTATCAGACAAGTGCCCAACTAGCTATGTTATATTACATGGTTAGTAAGAAACATCTTCCAGGGAGAATAGTTCCGTTAAGGGTTCCTTTCCCTGGGAGGCATGCCCTAAAGTGCAATGCCGGACTACGAAAATAGCAGAAAAAGCATCTGGGGGCAGATAAATAAGTAAATAATAAATCATCTTTCAAGTCACCGACCAAATATTCTCTTAAGAACGCTAGCTTTCGGCTTCACCCAGTCTGAGGTACACATCCGGCTGACCCGGCAATAGCAATCGCAGAGGTGCTCCCTTTACCTCCTAGCCGAACAATCGGGAACGTAGGGGTAAGCACAGGAGCCAGGCAACCCAGCTTGGCCAAAACTTAAGTCATATCGATGCATACAATGGTGAATAAAAGGTACATGCTGAAGTATGACACATGTATTGGGCATGAAGCCCGTATGAATAAGCTTCTGTTAAAGGAGCCCCCGGGTATAATGAGTGCTAGGAGCACATCAAGTGTGTGCGAACAAAGCGCAAATCAGCCTATAAAAGGTATTGAAAAAAAGTGGGAAGAAGGAGGGGGGCAAGAGACAGTAAAAAATATAAAAATGTGGACGAGGGAGTGAGACGAACTTTGAGTTAGGCGTAGAATCTTCGGAGACGGGCTGCGTTCCATGGGTTCGGCTCGAGTCGGTTGTCAAATGCGTTACGTAGACGGTATGCTCCGTCGGTCAGGACTTGGTCGATGATGAAGCGACCTTCCCACTTGGGCTTAAGTTTCTCCTTTTTCTTGTCCGACAGGCGTAGAACGAGTTCGCCAACATTGTATGTTTTGGCCCGTACTTCTCTGCTTTGATATCTTCGAGCCTGCTGCTGATAAAATGCGGAACGAGCCTTTGCCATGTCCCACTCCTCCTCTAAGGCGTCCAAACTGTCCTGCCGATCCAACTCGGCTTCTCTTTCTTCGTACATGCGCACACGAGGTGAATCATGAATTATGTCGCAGGGCAGAACTGCCTCTGCGCCGTATACCATGAAAAATGGTGTGAATCCAGTAGTTCGGTTTGGCGTGGTCCACAGCCCCCAGAGTACGGAGTCGAGCTCCTCTACCCAGTGCGTGTTAGATTCCTTGAGGGACCGCACTAGTCTGGGTTTGATGCCGCTCATGATTAGACCATTTGCCCGTTCGACTTGACCGTTAGTTTGGGGGTGATAGACTGAAGCATAATCGAGCTTGATGCCCATGTTTTTGCACCAGAGTTTAACCTCGTTGGCCGTGAAGTTCGTGCCGTTATCAATGACGATGCTGTGGGGGACGCCAAAACGGTGCACTACCCCGGATATGAAGTCTATCACCAGTCCGGATTCTGCCGTTTTAACCGGCTTGGCCTCAATCCATTTGGTGAATTTGTCCACCATGACCAATAGGTATTTGTGCTTGTGGGTTCCCCCTTTAAGGGGTCCAACCATGTCAAGCCCCCAGACCGCGAACGGCCAGGTAATGGGTATAGTTTTGAGGGTGGTGGGTGGCATGTGGCTCTGATTAGCAAAGAGCTGGCAACCGACACATCGTTGGACTAAGTCCTGAGCATCTGCCCGGGCTGTCGGCCAATAAAATCCTGTACGGAAGGCCTTGCCTACAAGGGCCCGGGCTGCAGCGTGGTGCCCGCCGAGTCCGGCGTGAATTTCAGCCAAGAGATTTCGCCCTTCCTCTTTGGAGATACACCTTTGAAGGACTCTGGTTGTGCTTTTCTTATAAAGTTCTCCCTCATGGACCTTGTAGGCTTTAGATCGCCGAACTATGCAGCGGGCCTCATTTTGGTCTTCGGGAAGTTCCTGCCGAATTAAGTAGGCTAGGAATGGTTCTGTCCACGGGGCAATTACTGCCATTATTTCGTGAGCTGAAGGTGTTATTTCGTTGGCTGAGCCGCCGATTGTGTCAGAATGGTCTGAGTTAGGTGATGAAGCTGGCTCTGGATTGTTATTTCCGGACTCCTCTTCCCATAGTACGGATGGATTGAAGAGCCGTTCCAGGAAGATGTTTGGAGGGATGGCGTCTCATTTCGCACCGATGCGTGCTAACACGTCTTCTGCCTGGTTATTATCCCAGGCTACATGGTGGAATTCGAGTCCTTCGAACCGAGCTGACATTTTTAGGACGGCGTTGCGGTAAGCTGCCATTTTTGGATCTTTGGCGTCAAAGTCTCCATTTACTTGGGATATTGCGAGGTTTGAATCCCCGCGCACCTCTAGGCGTTTAATACCCATGGAGATTGCCATCCGCCGTCGCAATCTTGATTGTGTGCCTTGCACTTGTCGTTGTAGATCGAAGATAGACGCTTTGGTTATGTAGTTGTTCACGCCGTCGTTGTTGTCGAGGACCGGAGAGGAAATGCCTTGCCTATCCATCACAAGACTCGAGCAAATATGAGTGGGAGAAATAGAAGAACTTATACCAATGTACCTTGACTGATGTTAAAAATGAATCAAGTTCACTCAAATGCGGACAATGAAATAGCACTATTGGTACCAATTCTTGTCGGTTCTCACACCTACACAAGTAAAATCTTATAGTGGAGCTCGGTGAGGATAGTGGCACAAAAATTTAATGCAAAATGTTAGCAAGAGTCAATAATGTTGAAAAAGATTCACAAATTCGCAAGTGAAACAAATGGACCAATAGCAATATGTGGCACACGGAAACACACACACGGATAGATAAATGGGATCGTGCAACCAAGGAATGAGCACAAAATGTGGAATCCACGGAAAACGCTCGTGTTGCACAACTCAAGAGAGACGCTAGCACGATTGCTCAATAGGCAGATATGACACTTGTGCACAACCTATAAGATGCAAAATGGATAAACTTCTATCCCAAGTATGCTATGTATGTATGGTTCCCGGTGTTTCTCACACAATGATCCAAGATGATCAAATATGATACCATATGATATATTTTGATGCTATGGCTATTGCTTACAAGCTCTTTGCTCTCTTCTCTTTTGCTTAAAAGCTTTATTTCTTTTTTTTCTATGGCCAATTTTGCACAATGCACAAACCAAGATAGCAATTGTGTATATGCGGGAACAAACTTGAGACACAATGGATGATATGATACCAAGATGATATTGTATGGTATGTAATGGAAGGTATGGATCACTAATGTGCACAAGTAACGTTGCCGGCAATACTCAAATGGCTAGTCTCGATAGGTAAGTAACGCAAAATGGGCTAGGGGTTAACAATGCAATTGCAAGGGTAATATACAATGGTGTCGTCGAGGTTACCGTCCTTGGTGATGATGAGAGGCGGTGTTGCCGATGTCGACCCGTTCCTAGATAGCCGAAACACCCTAGGAAACGGAAAAACCGCAAACTCAAAATCTCCAATGGCAAAAGTCAAATGGTGGTAGCGGAAAGCGGTGGTGGTTTGCACTTGGCAATGCGGAAGTGGAATGATGGCTATACACGTGTCCGAGTTGAAGTTGCCGTCCCTAAGTAGCGGAAACACCTTAGGAGACACAAGCCACAACTCAAACAAGCTCAAACAACTATTGGGTTAAGTTGGGGGGTGGCGGAAGTGTATGGTGGGCACGCCTATGCGGAAGATATGGTGGTGGTTGATGAAGAAGCAATCGTCCCTAAGTAGCCGAAACACCTTAGGAGACTCGAATCACAACTCAAACAACCAATAATGCTATGGTGAATAAAATGGATTAGGTTGCAGAAGTCGGTGGTGGCTATGCGGATGATATGGTGGAAGGCCTAGGCAAACTTGCCAAATTTCACAAAATTTGATGCAGTCAAATGGTGTTGGTGGTATTTTTGTGGGAAGGGGGATGTCAAGAGCTTCAAAACGAGTTAAAGAACGTCAAAATCGGAGTTCGGATGAATTAGTTACGGCCGAAACAAGAATCAGCCGAAGTCTGAAACTATAGGTTACGAACGTCCGTAAAAGGTCGGACATCCGTAAATTCAGTTCGGGTTAGGGGTTCCGGTCGTCCGGAAAAGGTCAGACGTCCGGTCGTTCCAGGGGCTCCGGACGTCCGTCAAACTCCGGTCGTCCGGTGGGTCAGGGTCGACGCGAGATTTGAGTTCCGGGACACGATTTTGGGCGGAAATTGGGGATTTTGGGGTCAAAATTCACGGGATTTTGTGGATGGAAGATGGGGAAACTTGGGGAAATGCTAGATCCACTCGAAACCAAGCAAATCCATGGATAAAAATCAACAAAACATCATCAAACCAACTAATCACAAAAAAATTTGGGGCTATTTTTGGCGGGGATTTTCGAATTTAGGGAAGAACACAACAAAATCAAGCTAGAAAAAGAGGGGTAGGGGCTCCAAAAACGTGATCAACGTGGCTCATGATACCATAATGATGTAGGGTGGAACCCTATGTGGATGATCTTTCACGTTTGGAGTGGATCCTACGGGGAATCACGAAGAACACGCGGAAGAACTAGAGGGAAAACACAGGGAGAACGAGAGAAACACTCAACCGACATGGAATCAATCACACAAGTGCTAGATCACAGACAACATAGAGTAACATATGATTCACAATCAACAAAGGTAAGGATACAAAGGAACCGTTCTTCTCCGTGAGGAGTCCTTGAAATCCAGGAGGGGATCTTCCCACGAGGGGGTCTTGAATTCGATAGGATCTTCTCCGAGGAGGCCGCGGTCTCTCACGAGGAGGAGATCCGGTGGATGAGCGAAGCTCTATCTCTAATTGAGCTAAATCAACACTAAATCTAACTAGGAGGAGGTGGAGGAGTATATATAGTCTAGGGCCACGAAGGGGTAAGTGAAGGGGTACATGGGCTGCGGCCCAACACACTGTGCGCAGACAGGCGTCGGACGTCCGGAGGGTTCCGGTCGTCCGGAAGCTCGGGAAGGTCCGGACGTCCGGTGCTCTTCAAACTTTCGTAGATTCGGCTCGGGTGCGCTTCGGTCGGACGTCCGGAGGGGCCGGTCGTCTGGAGGCTCGCGGGGTCCTAGACGTCCGGAGTTCTTCGGATGTCCGCAGATTTGGTTCGGTGGTCGTTGGCACGGTCGTCCGGAGGGGGCCAGTCGTCCGGTGCCTGGGAGTCGTCGGACGTCCGGTCCTGGACGGACGTCCGGCCGCTGTAGCTTCGGGCAGCTTCTTCTCTTGGTCCTTGTACTTGGTGTCCTCGCCGTCTTGTCCATGGTGTTCCTCCTTGTTGCTGGTCATGCATAGCACATATATATGAGGTAGTAACCATGTCCCACGTGTGGGAAGTGAAGGCTCGGAGAGGAGCGAGTTCACCTTGTGTCCAATGGCGTATAGTTGAGGTCTCGTCATAAGTCCTCTTAGGTTTTGGAGAGTAGTCGGACTGTACATGGGGATGAACGTGGGATGCTCCGCATCATAACATGGGATGAGCTTACAATCCTGTTGAGAATATTCTGCGGCTAATTTTACCTGGTCATATACCAGACTAAAAGGAATTTCTTTCCCATCTGACCCTAAAGGTCCGACCCGGGCCATATGATTTGGATCAAGCTTGGTATACCGTGTTTTCACCATGGCCCAGGCTTCTCGCGCACCTTCCCAGCAGGCCGATATCTTCCATAATCGGAAACGCCGCCTCCCTCGCTTAAATAGCTGTACAAGCTCCTCCATACTTCCTGGAGGGGAGGCGGATGGCCATAAGGCCTTGGAAACACTCCACATTGCCTGCCGAGCTCGCTCGTGCAGTTGCGATATCTCTTGTAGCAGATCGCCTGAGGATCTGGACATCTCCTCTTCGAGACGGCCCGTCAGCATACCTATAGACATAAATCTATTAGTTCCTTTCCTTGCCGAATTACACGGAGGTTAGTTTGAACACATACTAAATATGCCGCTGCGAAGCATCTTGTTTTCCTTCACAAAGTCAGCAAGCTGGGCCCAAACATCTTTCAATTCATCACCTAGCTGGGTATTGGAATCCTGGAGTTTGTTTTTTCTCCTCCCTCACCCGTGTAAGTATACGTTCACCAGCAGCGAGTTGCCTCTCGGTTTTTTGTGTGCCTGCTTGTGCGACTTCCGTTACCTCTCCCGCATTATCTGATGATACTATCATCATATATGCAACTGTGTTAATATTACTAGTATATATAATTCTGTTTTTTCTCGATTAAGGGACACATTACCAGTTGAGGCCTTCTTGGATTCCTCCAGTTCGGCAGTTGCAGCAGCTAGCTAGGTCTGACACTTTTCTTGCTCTTGAGACAACATGTTGTTCTTCCCTGTGAGCACCTGGTTATGCAATGATCCTTAAATCAATTGTACCAACTGCTTCAAGTCTCGGGGGCTACTAGTATATGTATAATTATCAGATTTGTACAAATGTGTACTTACCCACACATCTTTCAAATACTGGTTAGTGTCTCTGGTAAGCCCATCTCGAGCAGCTCGGATGAAAGCATCAGCCGAGCTGAAGGCGTTGAACGCCTCGCTTGAAAAGTCGTGGCCTCGAAGAGTGGCCCGCTGGTGCCGATGATTCATGGCGCTTTTCACTTCAGAGTTTGTAATGGATACATCGTCTGAATCCTCTGCATAAGGACAATCCGGTGTCACTCCCGCGTCATCCTCTGACCTAAAGGCGGGATCTAGAATCCGGCTGGTGGAGGCATGATGTCACATCCCTAGCTTCTGGTGCTGCCTAGTGTTTGCATCATGTTTAAATTTCTGAAACTTGAATTGAGGAAATTTGGAAGCCTCAAAAACTTAAATAAAAGAAGGGCAAAAACCCTAAAATCTCATTCATTGTTCCAAAATGCTCTTCTTAAATGTTTGATAATTTTTGGCAAGGGTTCTGGTCCCAACCAAAATATTGAACATTTTTAGGGAATAATCTTGGGACTTTGAATTTAAATCATTAGCTATTTAGGGGTATTTGAAATTATATTCACGCTGTCAGGACCCTGACTCAATGCCACATCGATCTAGCATGTAACACCTCGTATCACTTTGCGGCCTCACGCACGGTATTCCCACGGGTGTCGCCTTACCTTTGCCCGGGACCGTTTGCGCCTTTTGGCACACGTATATGACAGTGTCGCTAGCATCCATATGATAAGGAGCCCGGGCTGACATGGCTAGTCGTAAACCCAAAGTGGCACAAACCTACAGGGACAGGCATCCATGACCCAGCATCGAACGTGTCGGTCATCAGCGGGTGAATCTAGGCTGTAGCACTGGGCTAGCAGGACTCCGGTGAACCGGGCTGTAGCGGGCTAACAGGACTCCGGTATTCATCGCGTGACATTTCCCCGAAGGGACAGACACAGGAACGAAGAAGGACACATGCCGGCCAGCCTAAGTGTTCCGGAGCAGTAGCAAGCTACCATGGCTCGGTGGAAACACTAGGAGACATTTCCCGGTAAGAGAGGCTACTAAAGATAAACAACTAGATAGTCAGATCCCACACATACCAAGCATTTCAATAACATACACACAATATGCTCGATATGTGCAAATACAACATGGCATCACAACATGACTCTACAACTCAAGTATTTATTCAATAGGCTCCGAGGAGCGAGATATTACAAACATGAGTCTCATGACCCAACATTCAGAGCATACAAATCAAAACACAAGCGGAAGCTTAACATGTCTGAGTACAGACATCTACAAATGAAAAGGGCTGAGAAGCCGGACTATCTACCAGATCCTGCCGAGGGCACAAGATCGTAGCTGAGGTATCAAGCTAAACGTCGAAGACCACGCGGAACTACTAGCGAGACTGACGTCTCTCTGCAAAAACATAAAATAGGCAAACGTGAGTACAAATGTACCCAGCAAGACTTACATCAGAACTAGCTACATATGCATCATTTTCAACAAGGGGATGGTGGGGTTTAACTGCAGCAAGCCAGCTTTGACTCGGTGGCTATCCTGAACTACGACTGCAAGTAACTCTTTTGAGGTGGCGCACACGAGTCCACATATTCACCATATCAATACACCACTATGGATCCGCTCCCGTCTCCCTACGAGAACGCCATCCATAGCACTCACGCTTATCTTGCGTATTTTAGAGTATCCACTTTCACTTGTCTATGAACTGATATAAGCAACCCAGAAGTCCTTTTCCGTGGACACGGCTATTCGAATAGATGATGTTAACCCTGCAGGGGTGTACTTCTTCATACATGTTTCCACCACTTAGCGTCTGCACACGACATGTGCTCGGCAGACTTCAAGCGAAAGCCGACGTGGGTGTAGACCACGACCTACCTAAACACTCAAGTCTCTAGTCCAGGTTTATCGCCTATTCGGGTTCCATCCATGAGGAGATACGGCCGGAGTTTCGCTCACAGCCCCAAACGATGTGTGCAGGGTTCCCGAGATACCTAACGGGTATCCGGTACACCGTGCCACGTACCTACCGCATCACAGCCCACCCCTACGGTCAGCGCTGTCCACGGCCTCCAGCATACTACAAACACCAGAAACTACTTGCAACTCCTAGACAGAGGACTAGGGTGAATAAGAAGTCGAGCGGGGTCATATTTCAGGGCCCAATGTATGGTAGTAGCTGAATCATGGATTACAAACACAGAACTCAGTTCCTGAGGACGGCTTCAATGAGACAACCCACCATGTACTCCTACATGGCCTCTCACCGCTACCTTTACCAAATCGTGTTCATACACTTAGCTCACACACAGTAGGACGTGTTCATACACCTCTGATTCATTCCCGATGAATCAGACCTGACACAACTCTAAGCAATAGCAGGCATGACAAACAAGCATGAATGAGTAGGCACAACAGGGCTCAAACAACTCCTACTCATGCTAGTGGGTTTCATCTATTTACTGTGGCAATGACAGGTCATGCAGAGGATAAAGGGGTTCAACTACCGCAGCAAGTAACAAATATGTGGTTGTTGTCCTAATGCAGTAAAAGAGAGCAGGAGCGAGAGAGTAGGATTGTATCGGAATGAACAAGGGGGTTTTGCTTGCCTGGCACTTCTGAAGATAGCATTGAGTCTTCATCAGTGTCAACGATCACATCATCGGTACAACGTCTATCGAGGGGGAACAACACCGGCAAACACAGAAGAAACACGATGAATGCAATGCACAATATGATGCATGCTATGACATGGCAATATGAATGTGTTTTGGGCTAATGCACCTAGCTATGATTTAAATGAAGTTGGTTTGAATACATGATTCAAATTCCAACTCCATATATGGTTATTTAAATGCCCTTTATTTGTTTTGTCCAAAACAGAGGACAAGCATTGTTCAAACATGCATGAAAATGGTACAGATGGGTTCCTTGAATTTTTCTGATAATTTTTCATATATAATTTATCTCATTTGGAGTTACGGTTGATTTTATATGATTTTTAGAAGTTTTGGACATTTTCTGAAAATATTAAATCATTTAAGATTTATTTAAATTCCAGAAAGGAATTATTGCGTCAGCATGACGTTGGTATGACGTCACAGGTCAACAGGGGCTGGTCCGGGTCAAACCTGACCAGTGGGGCCCACTGGTCAGTGACTCAGTTGGTTAACTGGGTTGATTAAGGTTAAACTAATGCTAACGAAAATGTCAGCAGGGCTGGGCCCACATGTCAGTGGCTTAATTGATTAACTAAATTAATTAGTGTTAACTAATCTAACACCTAAACTAACAGGGCAATTAGCACTAATTAAAATCCTACACTAATTCAGTCAAAGGCCGGCCCCACATGTCATGGACACAGGGGGGTCCCGCCGTGGTCAAAGTGGGTCAAACCCACCGGCGACATGACGCCGGCGAGGCCCGAGACGGCGGCGCGATCCGGAAACGCAGCACGGGCCACGGTTCGGGGCGCGGATGGCACCGTTGGAACCCTGGGCCTCGTCCGCGTCGGCTGGTGCTAGAGGGGTCGCCGGAGACGACCTAAATCGATGGCGGTGTCCGCTTCCGTGGCGGCCGGAGTTCGGGAAAGCGCGGGCGTGGGGCTGCAGCTCGCGTTCGAGCAAACGGAGAGCACAGGCAGTAGCTACGGGGCAGCAGGAGCACGTCGGAGCTACTACGCGAGGCAGAGGTGCTCGGGGGCACGGAGCTCGCCGGCCATGGCGGACGGCGGCTTCGGGCGCTCGCGGGGCAGCGGCTACAGGGCACGCGCGAGAGAGAGAGGTGAGGGGAAAGGAAGAGGGGCTCACGGCGGTGACGACGGAACGCTCGGCGAGGTCGGGGACGGTCCGGAGCCGACGAATTTGACGGTGATGGCCGGCGGGTCCGAGGTAGAAGACGAGCCCGGTGAGGTCGTCCGGGGGCTTCTGGAGGGGCGTGGCTCGGTGAGGTGGGTCGAGGACGGAGTGGCGGAGCTTGTGGGCTAGTCGGGGAAGCGAGGGAGGCCCGGTGGCCGTGGTGGCAGTGGACGGCGGCGACGAGCTCCGCTCGGTGGCTGCGTGCGAGAAACAGAGGAGGGGGAAAGGAGCGAGGAGAGTGAGAGAGGGAGCCAGGGGCTGCGTGGCGATGCTAGAAGGGCCGTGGCGTCGCGGTGGAAGCAGGAGGTGGCCGGGAAGCAGGAGGTGGCCGAGGCAGCGTCGGCGCCCGTCGGCCACGCGCGCTGCCTACTGGCGCGGGGAAGACGACAGGAGGAGGTGGGCTGGGCCGCGCTGGGCCGGTCCTGTTGGCCACCAGGTGGGCTGCGAGGTGAGCGCCAGGTAAGTGCTCTGTTTTATATTTCTGTTCTGTTTTCTATTTTTTTTAAATTTGTTTTGCCACTGTTTTGAATTTAAAAATAATTCAAACAATGCCAAAAACTCCTCTGAATATTTTTGTTTTGCTAGATGGACTTTTCCAAAAGCTCATAAAATATTTCAGGGGTATTTGAAATTATATTCTAATTATACGAATATAATTCAAATTCAAATAGCTAATGATTTAAATTCAAAGTCCCAAGATTAAGTCCCTAAAAATGTTCAATATTTTGGTTGGGACCAGAACCCTTGCCAAAAATTATCAAACATTTAAGAAGAGCATTTTGGAACAATGAATGAGATTTTAGGGTTTTTGCCCTTCTTTTATTTAAGTTTTTGAGGCTTCCAAATTTCCTCAGTTCAAGTTTCAGAAATTTAAACATGATGCAAACACTAGGCAGCACCAGAAGCTAGGGATGTGACAACTCGCCCCCACTAAACAAGAATCTCGTCCCGAGATTCAAGACGCGAGGTAAGAAGACAAAGGGGACACTAAGTAACACAAACTTCATGATCCAACTGCCTTCTCGAGGTTGTTGGTTGTCCGGCTCAAATTGAACTTGATGTCTTGCCTTCGAAATCTCCATCCAACATGACGATGACAGAAGGAAACTCTACGGAATCGATCTTCTCAAAGATCGAACAACTCGGGATTAACTCACGAAAGGAAGCATAGCAACATCTCTTGGGCTGAGACACGAAGCACACATCTAGAGGATGGAGTGGAACAGATGACGAGGGTTCACTAGGTAGACAATAATTCCACACTTAAAAGGTGGTAAACGATTGTCAACGTAGCGAGGAGTTGAGTTGCCATGATACCACAACGGGGCACCTTAGGGATGGTGACTCATAGATATATCCCCTTAAGTGGCAAAAAGAATAACCTTTGATTCAGAGACCATTGAAACTCTTTAAACCAGCCTAAGGCAATTCTCGAGCGAGCGTTTGGAGGGGGTCGGTAGAATGGCATACTCGGACTTGGATGATGTGGATTACCTTGTTGAAGACAACGTAATGGATGAATTTGCTTACCACCGAAATGGAAGAAACCCGTGGTAGAATGGCACATTGGCGGTGCAAGCTGGGAACAAAATGCAAATGCTGGGAATGATTCTGATAACTGGGGAAGAACCCAACAATAGAGAGTGAATTCACTGTTTGAAAAGGTCATAGCATTGCCGAGGAAACTGAGAGCACTATACAGTTAATGCCGACGATCAAACCTAGCACTTGCGCGTGCTCTCAAAAACTTGAGCATTTCCATAATCATCAAGATTTTACCAATATCCGTGTCAGGGATCCTGGCAACACAACTTGCTACCATGATGAATGATGATGGATGATGCAGATGCAAAGGAAGATAACACTTTCTCAGATTTCACCCTTGGCGGGGCCAAGGAAATAAAATCTGGATGATCGACCAAGAGACATTTAGCACTCCGCTTCTAATGCTCTCCTTAATGTGCTAGCGTAACCCATTCCTTGAAATGGTCTGGTATCTAGAACATCAAGTAAAGGTCGGACTTCGGGAGCACAAAAATCCATAAGGAACAACTAGGGAGGTAAATCCTACGAAATCCTTATGGGGAGGTGGCCAACTTCTTCAATCAAGATACTACAATAATAGGTCTTTCGGCTGGGTGGTGCTGGCCACGACATCCACTTTACCAGTTATCGAGGGACCAATATTATAGTTCTTGGGGAAATGTTCCAACCATCATATCTGCCTGAGATTCAGATCTGGTTGGTGTCAGGATATTCCAGACTCATCGAGTCTAGGAAGAAAAACGAAAGTTTGCAACACAAATCGACGAGATGACGTTGCGAGATTCTCGGGGAATGAACTATGATAGCAAGCTCCAAAGCATGAGCTGGTTCTGCTACGCACGTGTGAACACGCTGTTCCAGGCAAACATGATCACATGGTAGTCTTACAATAAAACACTACCGAGTTCGGGTAGGGAACCATCATTGAGGATATCGAAGTTCTTTCATAAGTCCGGATTAGCTCTTATGAAGGAACTCCTTCTCCTTGAACAAATCAATCAGTGGCTTGGTGTGCTAGGGACACATATAGAATGGAGGTTGCAAGTCTCCGAACCACAGAATACTTCGCACGTATGCATGACTGATTTGGGATGATTCCAAAGGAAACAACATTGACTTTCTCGAATCCACGGCGGCAACTTGCATCAAATGCACATGAACTAGAGGAAGTCACTTCTTACATCCGAACATATGCTTCATGAGCTAGCATGAACAAATGCTTTCAAAAGTTTCCAACACTAGCTTAATGTTCAGCAAAATTATGGAGAAGACAAGGATGTTGTCGATGGGCTCAACAACAATTCATCCAGATTCCCATGGAGATGGAATTCCATAACTATGTGAACAAGGTGATAGTATTGGTCAGACCCAAAGATGTAATGGTGTATGCTCGAGGGATCAACCACGAGTAAGACAACATTACGAACATTGTTGGTTCTGATTTGATTTGAGGATAACCCATACTCAAATCAAAGTTTTGGCAAGACAACAGATCCAATAATTTACCACGAGGTTCACTCAAGGAAGATATCATCTACCTTCAACACATACACACACACACAAGATATCCCTTAACATGAACTAAGTCAGACAAGCTTTTATCTTCCAACTCTCCAAGTTGTTGTCTAGCTCAACCAACTAGCTCAGGAATATCCAACACAGATTCTTGGAGAAGGAGTGGTTTATTGGAAACCAACTTGATCACGAGCTCAACATAACAGTCAGGGGACAACCTGGTAATACTTCCGAGAAGATATTCGGAAAATCACGAACCACCGGTATGTTACTAAGCTCGAGAACAATCTCGCTTTTGAGGGCAAGACGATATGATCAAATGAGTGAGGACTTGACAAGATCCTAACTCATCAATCGAAGGGTGCACCGAAATAAGGACTAGGTAGCACGATCAGTCTTAGAAGGATGATTCAAAAACCAACACGCTAAGAATGAAATTATTGTCCTTTAACTACCAAGCAACGAGGTTGCTAGGAGTATTGATTTCACACATCACAATTCATTTGTCGGTATTCCGGTTGCATCAACACGAAGACCGAGGAATGACTAATGATGGTGAGAAGTATCACTACGTCAAAATTCATGAGAGTTGGTGCAGTTCTCATGACAATTCTGACATAAAGGGGGTAATACTCCAAGGTAGAACAGAACCAGAAGCTGGATTGGCATTTGATCTGCGGAATACAACTGCTTTGACCCAATCCTAGATATGGATGAGGTACTGGAGTTTGTTTCTCCAAGTCATTCAGGACAGAATGGCTTGACGGACCACAAGAGTAATAGGCATCGATAAACGAATGCACGCATACTCTTGACTATCAATTGATAGACGACGGTCAGAAGACAACTAAAGGGGGACAACTCAAAGGAACATATGTTTTTCTGAGTTGTGGATGCATGGACTAGTATGTCGAACCAAGTTCAACATAATTCTTCCGGATAACCCATGCAGAAGGTTAGGACTGGCAGAGTCGCAACATAGAATAGAGAACCCATCGAGAGCACTCCTGTTATGATCTTTTGATCCAACAAACTACTGCCATAAGTGGTTCATAGTATTTGGAAGAAGGAAAATACCATGGACCTCGAGGACTAATGCAAAAGTTACTAATTTCCTAAAGGAACTAGCAACACTATCAGCATGAAGTAAGTAGAGTGAATCTCGGGTTCAAGAACCCAGAAATAGAATGCCTACTAACTAAATGGCATCACGGGATGCTTTCGATAATGACGGCCAGAATCATCACACTGGAAACACAGATCATGGCTAGACCACTAGATGATCCTCTAAGCACTCAGGGTCATAATTATAATTCCAACATATATGTCGAGGCAATAAATTACCTCAACGCTCCGGTTAGTGTGCTTATTCTGACCATAAAGGACATCGGAAACGGAAAGAAAGGATTTGCAAATGCATCAGACTGTTTAGAAACCTGGGATGACTCGGACAGCATAACGGCTATAAATGCTCAAAAAGATTTGAGACATGCTACAAAAATGGTGGCATAGCCACTCAGAAGCACAATATCAAGGTTTCGAGATCAACAGTTAACATACAGAAGATAGTAGGAACTGAACTGAAGCTTAAATCCAACAATCTTATAAGTCTACGGATTAGTAACACGTGATCCTGATAGAAAGAAAAGAAAGCCTAGTTCCTTAACCCCGTAGAAAAGATAAGATGACTCAGATCAGAAGGGCATGAGGTAAAGGAGTAAAAAGAGCCTTACGTTCCATCCCACAATCAATTCCCTTATATAACTAAAGAATTTCTAGACTCAACTTCGACCAGTTTGGCTTGGTAATCCTACAGGCAGTCAAGCTCTGATACCAACGCTGTCAGGACCCCGACTCAATGCCACATCGATCTAGCATGTAACACCTCATATCACTTTGCGGCCTCACGCACGGTATTCCCACGGGTGTCGCCTTACCTTTGCCCGGGACCGTTTGCGCCTTTTGGCACACGTATATGACAGTGTCGCTAGCATCCATATGATAAGGAGCCCGGGCTGACATGGCTAGTCGTAAACCCAAAGTGGCACAAACCTACAGGGACAGGCATCCATGACCCAGCATCGAACGTGTCGGTCATCAGCGGGTGAATCCAGGCTGTAGCACTGGGCTAGCAGGACTCCGGTGAACCGGGCTGTAGCGGGCTAACAGGACTCCGGTATTCATCGCGTGACATTTCCCCGAAGGGACAGACACAGGAACGAAGAAGGACACATGCCGGCCAGCCTAAGTGTTCCGGAGCAGTAGCAAGCTACCATGGCTCGGTGGAAACACTAGGAGACATTTCCCGGTAAGAGAGGCTACTAAAGATAAACAACTAGATAGTCAGATCCCACACATACCAAGCATTTCAATAACATACACACAATATGCTCGATATGTGCAAATACAACATGGCATCACAACATGACTCTACAACTCAAGTATTTATTCAATAGGCTCCGAGGAGCGAGATATTACAAACATGAGTCTCATGACCCAACATTCAGAGCATACAAATCAAAACACAAGCGGAAGCTTAACATGTCTGAGTACAGACATCTACAAATGAAAAGGGCTGAGAAGCCGGACTATCTACCAGATCCTGCCGAGGGCACAAGATCGTAGCTGAGGTATCAAGCTAAACGTCGAAGACCACGCGGAACTACTAGCGAGACTGACGTCTCTCTGCAAAAACATAAAATAGGCAAACGTGAGTACAAATGTACCCAGCAAGACTTACATCAGAACTAGCTACATATGCATCATTTTCAACAAGGGGATGGTGGGGTTTAACTGCAGCAAGCCAGCTTTGACTCGGTGGCTATCCTGAACTACGACTGCAAGTAACTCTTTTGAGGTGGCGCACACGAGTCCACATATTCACCATATCAATACACCACTATGGATCCGCTCCCGTCTCCCTACGAGAACGCCATCCATAGCACTCACGCTTATCTTGCGTATTTTAGAGTATCCACTTTCACTTGTCTATGAACTGATATAAGCAACCCAGAAGTCCTTTTCCGTGGACACGGCTATTCGAATAGATGATGTTAACCCTGCAGGGGTGTACTTCTTCATACATGTTTCCACCACTTAGCGTCTGCACACGACATGTGCTCGGCAGACTTCAAGCGAAAGCCGACGTGGGTGTAGACCACGACCTACCTAAACACTCAAGTCTCTAGTCCAGGTTTATCGCCTATTCGGGTTCCATCCATGAGGAGATCCGGCCGGAGTTTCGCTCACAGCCCCAAACGATGTGTGCAGGGTTCCCGAGATACCTAACGGGTATCCGGTACACCATGCCACGTACCTACCGCATCATAGCCCACCCCTACGGTCAGCGCTGTCCACGGCCTCCAGCATACTACAAACACCAGAAACTACTTGCAACTCCTGGACAGAGGACTAGGGTGAATAAGAAGTCGAGCGGGGTCATATTTCAGGGCCCAATGTATGGTAGTAGCTGAATCATGGATCACAAACACAGAACTCAGTTCCTGAGGACGGCTGCAATGAGACAACCCACCATGTACTCCTACATGGCCTCTCACCGCTACCTTTACCAAATCGTGTTCACACACTTAGCTCACACACAGTAGGACGTGTTCATACACCTCTGATTCATTCCCGATGAATCAGACCTGACACAACTCTAAGCAATAGCAGGCATGACAAAGAAGCATGAATGAGTAGGCACAACAGGGCTCAAACAACTCCTACTCATGCTAGTGGGTTTCATCTATTTACTGTGGCAATGACAGGTCATGCAGAGGATAAAGGGGTTCAACTACCGCAGCAAGTAACAAATATGTCGTTGTTGTCCTAATGCAGTAAAAGAGAGCAGGAGCGAGAGAGTAGGATTGTATCGGAATGAACAAGGGGGTTTTGCTTGCTTGGCACTTCTGAAGATAGCATTGAGTCTTCATCAGTGTCAACGATCACATCATCGGTACAACATCTATCGAGGGGGAACAACACCGGCAAACACAGAAGAAACACGATCAATGCAATGCACAATATGATGCATGCTATGACATGGCAATATGAATGTGTTTTGGGCTAATGCACCTAGCTATGATTTAAATGAAGTTGGTTTGAATACATGATTCAAATTCCAACTCCATATATGGTTATTTAAATGCCCTTTATTTGTTTTGTCCAAAACAGAGGACAAACATTGTTCAAACATGCATGAAAATGGTACAGATGGGTTCCTTGAATTTTTCTGATAATTTTTCATATATAATTTATCTCATTTGGAGTTACGGTTGATTTTATATGATTTTTAGAAGTTTTGGACATTTTCTGAAAATATTAAATCATTTAAGATTTATTTAAATTCCAGAAAGGAATTATTGCGTCAGCATGACGTTGGTATGACGTCACAGGTCAACAGGGGCTGGTCCGGGTCAAACCTGACCAGTGGGGCCCACTGGTCAGTGACTCAGTTGGTTAACTGGGTTGATTAAGGTTAAACTAATGCTAACGAAAATGTCAGCAGGGCTGGGCCCACATGTCAGTGGCTTAATTGATTAACTAAATTAATTAGTGTTAACTAATCTAACACCTAAACTAACAGGGCAATTAGCACTAATTAAAATCCTACACTAATTCAGTCAAAGGCCGGCCCCACATGTCATGGACACAGGGGGGGTCCCGCCGTGGTCAAAGTGGGTCAAACCCACCGGCGACATGACGCCGGCGAGGCCCGAGACGGCGGCGCGATCCGGAAACGCAGCACGGGCCACGGTTCGGGGCGCGGATGGCACCGTTGGAACCCTGGGCCTCGTCCGCGTCGGCTGGTGCTAGAGGGGTCGCCGGAGACGACCTAAATCGATGGCGGTGTCCGCTTCCGCGGCGGCCGGAGTTCGGGAAAGCGCGGGCGTGGGGCTGCAGCTCGCGTTCGAGCGAACGGAGAGCACAGGCGGTAGCTACGGGGCAGCAGGAGCACGTCGGAGCTACTACGCGAGGCAGAGGTGCTCGGGGGCACGGAGCTCGCCGGCCATGGCGGACGGCGGCTTCGGGCGCTCGCGGGGCAGCGGCTACAGGGCACGCGCGAGAGAGAGAGGTGAGGGGAAAGGAAGAGGGGCTCACGGCGGTGACGACGGAACGCTCGGCGAGGTCGGGGACGGTCCGGAGCCGACGAATTTGACGGTGATGGCCGGCGGGTCCGAGGTAGAAGACGAGCCCGGTGAGGTCGTTCGGGGGCTTCTGGAGGGGCGTGGCTCGGTGAGGTGGGTCGAGGACGGAGTGGCGGAGCTTGTGGGCTAGTCGGGGAAGCGAGGGAGGCCCGGTGGCCGTGGTGGCAGTGGACGGCGGCGACGAGCTCCGCTCGGTGGCTGCGTGCGAGAAACAGAGGAGGGGGGGAAGGAGCGAGGAGAGTGAGAGAGGGAGCCAGGGGCTGCGTGGCGATGCTAGAAGGGCCGTGGCGTCGCGGTGGAAGCAGGAGGTGGCCGGGGAAGCAGGAGGTGGCCGAGGCAGCGTCGGCGCCCGTCGGCCACGCGCGCTGCCTACTGGCGCGGGGAAGACGACAGGAGGAGGTGGGCTGGGCCGCGCTGGGCCGGTCCTGTTGGCCACCAGGTGGGCTGCGAGGTGAGCGCCAGGTAAGTGCTCTGTTTTATATTTCTGTTCTGTTTTCTATTTTTTTTAAATTTGTTTTGCCACTGTTTTGAATTTAAAAATAATTCAAACAATGCCAAAAACTCCTCTGAATATTTTTGTTTTGCTAGATGGACTTTTCCAAAAGCTCATAAAATATTTCAGGGGTATTTGAAATTATATTCTAATTATACGAATATAATTCAAATTCAAATAGCTAATGATTTAAATTCAAAGTCCCAAGATTAAGTCCCTAAAAATGTTCAATATTTTGGTTGGGACCAGAACCCTTGCCAAAAATTATCAAACATTTAAGAAGAGCATTTTGGAACAATGAATGAGATTTTAGGGTTTTTGCCCTTCTTTTATTTAAGTTTTTGAGGCTTCCAAATTTCCTCAGTTCAAGTTTCAGAAATTTAAACATGATGCAAACACTAGGCAGCGCCAGAAGCTAGGGATGTGACACATGACCAGCAGGATCCCCGGACATAGTCCGGCGAATATTTTTCCTGATGAGACACCACGAATAGTGTCACACTTCAATGTGACAGCCAAGGAGCGTATTTAAAAATAAACCATACCTCTTTGAGGAAGGCTCGACCGTGTTTTTATTTGCCTTCCTCTTCGAAGGCCTGCCCGGTGTAGGCGCCGCTCTCTTGTGGGCTGCCTCAGGTGGAGCATGGCGCGCCGAGCACCTCCCCTTTAGAGCACGAGACAGTGCAATGGGTGAGGCATAAGAAGGAAGTTCTTCTTGAAGAAATGTCTCCTGGTTACTTACTTGTGATGCAGGGAGTGTCGTGGTTCTAAGGATGATAGTAGAAAGGGGGGTAGGTATGGAGAGGCAAGATCTTATCTATGTCGAAGATGTACACACGAGATTTACGAGTTCAGGCCCTTCTCAGAGGAAGTAATAGCCCTACGTCTCGGTGCCCGGAGGCGGTTGATTGGTTTATGTGTGTTGAATTACAGGGGGTGCGAACCCTTGTGCCAGAGGAGGGGGTGGCTTATATAGAGTGCGCTAGGACCCCAGCCCGCCTCCATTACAAGGGAACTAATGTACATAAAGTAAGGGGTGTTACTAGTAACGCCAGCATTAAGTACTCTTAATGCTCATGAAGACTAAGGATTGAATATCCAGCCATTGTATGTCCTACCGACTCCTGGTATTCGACGTAGTCGAGTGGTTCCCATATGGCCGAGTGAAGGTAGAGAATTCTGGTCGAGTGATTGCATCATCAGTGGATTCTTGGTCTTCTCATCTTCTAGGGTAGTGACCTTGTGTAGGGTGTGTAGGTCCGTCCTATGACCCTACCCCAGGTCTGTATCCTCATCAGGGAGGAGACCAGGATAGTCGGCAATAAGGGCCACTTCTGTACCGTCATGGCTCGCCTGGTAAAACACCCCGTCTTCAAGCTCCACAAATATATCTGGATCCTCTTTGAATCCGGGGTTGAGGTCCCGGTTGTGGTCCTTTGGCTGTGGTGCAGGGCTCTGGAGCTCCTTGGTGATTTTTCGCCATTCCTGTTACAAATGGACGGATTAATGTCCATGAAAAGCAACTCTAGGAGCAGAATGAGAAGAGTACTGGGATTGGAACTCACCCAGCTAGGAGGATTGTACATTGAAAATCCATCCCAGCGCTTAATACAAGTGAATTCCTCTTTCCCCCCTTTGTATAGTTCGGCTAGTATTTTGGTCAAAGCGGTGGGGGTGTCCGTTCACTTTCAACCGCAACGGGAGGCATCATCTTCCCCATTGTATTGGAGTGGCTGAACCCCTCACGCTATGGAAGTCACCATTGCCTCGACTATTGATAATCCAGACCGGGCAAGCGTCTTTATCTTGCTCACCAATTGACGGACTTACGCGCTATCTTCCTCCTCGACGCTCCGAGGGCGCCAGTTGTGGCACTTCTTCAATGGAGCTCTTCAAAATTCGGGAAGACCCAGTCGGACTGGGTCGGGAAGAGCGATGTCCTCGATATAAAACCATTCGGAAGGCCACTCTTCGGATGCCTTCTTCGGCCAGCCGGACAGGTATCCGGTCCTGGCAACGCGCCACACTTCGGCTCCACCTACGTCAAATATTGATCCCTCTTGGTTACGAGGGACGAGGCAGAATAGTTTCCTCCATAATTCAAAGTGGGCCTCACAACCCAGGAATAGCTCACAGAGGGCGACATAACCCGCAATATGCAGGATGGAGGCAGGAGTAAAACTGTGCAGTTGGAGGCCGTAGTACTCCAGAAGGCCTCAGAGGAATGGATGGATTGGAAATCCCACGCCTCTCAACAAGTAGGGGACAAAGCACACTCGTTCCCCTGGATGGATTGGAGAAGTTCTTCGCCTGAGCCCCGTCGTTGAAAGGAATCAATCCTGCTCTAATGGGGGCTAGATCTGCAGGGGAAGAAATCCCTGTATCTGCAGCTTCCCTAGCTGACTGTGGGATACGGAGCATCTCTCCCAACTGCCTTTTTTGGGGCCGTGGGGATGAGAGGGAGAGCTGGGAGCATTGGCCATGTCGGAATGGTTTCTCCTAGCAAGCTCTGAGGATCCCTCGCTTAGTGTGGAATGGATCTGAAAATCCCAGTCTCTTTAAATAGACGGCTTTCTTACATGGACAGGGTGATATGTGCAAAAATGTCCCGACCTCTCATATTCGCTCGACACATGGAAGCTGAAGACACAAAGGTGTGGAAGCCGATGAGCGCGACATTAAATGGAAAGCCGAATACCCCTCTTTTAATCAAGTACTTTGAATAAATCGGAGGAGGAACCTGCCTTGCAATGCCGAAGACAATCTGCACGCTGGACACCTCGTCATTGAAGCCTTGTTTGGGGGCTACTGAGGGAGTCCTGGATTAAGGGGTCCTCTAACGGCCGGACTATGTAACATGGGCCGGACTGTTGGGCTATGAAGATACAAGACCGAAGAATCTCTCCCGTGTCTGGATGGGACTCTCCTTGGCGTGGAAGGCAAGCTTGGCAACCGGATATGAAGATTCCTTTCTCTGTAACCGACTTTGTACAACCCTAGCCCCCCTTCGGTGTCTATATAAACCTGATGGGCTTAGTCCGTAGAGGCATGTACACAATCATAATCTCATAGGCTAGACTTCTAGGGTTTAGTCATCACGATCTCATGGTAGATCAACTCTTGTAATACTCATATTCATCAAGATCAATCAAGCAAGAAGTAGGGTATTACCTCCATAGAGAGGGCCTGAACCTGGGTAAACATCGTGTCCCCCGTCTCCTGTTACCATCGACTTTAGACACACAGTTTGGGACCCCCTACCCGAGATCCGCCGGTTTTGACACCGACAGGGCCCAAGTAGGATTCCTCCTAATTGGGCGCCCCAAGGCTGCTCCCCTCCCCCTCCCACCTATATATACATGGGGAGGGGGCACCTAGAAACCATACCAATAATTGTTAGCCGTGTGTGGCGCCCCCCTCCACAGTTTACGCATCCGATCATATTCTCGTAGTGCTTAGGCGAAGCCCTGCACGGATCACTTCACCGTCAACGTCACCATGCCGTCGTGCCAACGAAACTCATCTACTTCCTCGACACTCTGCTGGATCAAGAGTTTGAGGGATGTCATTGAGCTGAATGTGTGCAGAACTCGGAGGTGCCGTACGTTTGTTGCTTGATCGGTCGGAACGAGAAGAAGTTCGACTACATCTACCGCGTTGGTAAACGCTTGCACTTTCGGTCTATGAGGGTACGTAGACACACTCACCCCCTCTCCTTGCTATGCATATCTTAGATAGATCTTGCATGTGCGTAGGATATTTTTGAAATTGCATGCTACGTTCCCCAATAGCACCAGCCCCTTGTGGGCTGGTGTGTTCCCTCACTTGGCCCATAAGGCCCATATCTTTGCCGGGGTGCCTGAAACTCCTTTCCGATGACCCGATAAGTACCTCGTACCCTCTGAAACACTTCCGATGTCTGAATACCATCGTCCTATATATCAATCTTTACCTCTTGACCATTTCGAGACTCCTCGTCATGCCCGTGATCTCATCCGGGACTCCAAACAAAATTTGGTCACCAAATCATATAACTTGTATAACACTATATCATCAACGAACGTTAAGCGTGCGGACCCTACGAGTTCGAGAACTATGTAGACATGACCGGGACACCTCTCCAGTCAATAACCAATAGTGGAACCTGGATGCCCATATTGGATCCTAGATATTCTATGAAGGTCTTTATCGGTCGAACCATTATGACAACATACGTAATTCCCTTTGTCCATCGATATGTTACTTTCCCGAGATTCGATCGCCGGTATCTCTATACCTAGTTAGATCTCGTTACCGGCAAGTCTCTTTACTCGTCCCATAATACATCACCTCGTGACTAACTCCTTAGTCTTTTGCTTGCAAGCTTATGTTGTGTATTACCGAGAGGGCCTAGAGATACCTCTCCGATACTCGGAGTGAGAAATCCTAATCTCGATCTATGCCAATTCAACAAACACTTTCGGAGATACCTGTAGAGCATCTTTATAATCACCCAGTCACATTTGTGATGTTTGATAGTACACAAGGCATTCCTTCGGTATCTGGGAGTTGCATAATCTCATAGTCGAAGGAATAGGTATTTGACATGAAGAAAGCAATAGCAATAAAACTAAACGATCATTATGCTAAGCTAACGGATGGGTCTTGTCCATCACATCACTCTCCTAATGATGTGATCCCATTATCAAAAGACAACTCATGTCCATGGTTAGGAAACCTTAACCATCTCTGATCAACGAGCTAGTCTAGTAGAGGCTCACTAGGGACACGGTGTTTGTTTATGTATTCACACATGTATTTAAGTTTCTGATCAATACAATTCTAGCATGAATAATGAACCTTTATCATGAATAAGGAAATATATAATAACAACTTTATTATTGCCTCTAGGGCATATTTCCTTCAGTCTCCCACTTGCACTAGAGACAATAATCTTGTTCCATGTGATTAACACCAATAGTTGACATCACCATGTGACCAACACCCAAATTGTTTACTAGACTCAATAATCTAGTTTACATCGCCATGTGATTAACACCCAAAGTGTACTAAGGTGTGATCATGTTTTTCTTGTGAGAGAGTTTTAGTCAACGGGTCTGCCACATTTAGAGCCGTATGTATTTTGCAAAATTCTATGTATGTCGGGAATATACCCCGCAGCGTAACCCGGCCGGACTGGACGACTCACTAAGTGACCCGCCCGAGCCGGGCGACTCATGGGTGACCCGGCGAGTGGGTCAGAGGAACGACAAGACCTAGTGGCCCAGAAGGCGGTTCATGGAAGGCCGGTTCATGTTATGGTGGGCCGGTTTAAGAGAAAGGCATAAGGAATATTCTCCTATAAAGGAAGCAAGACTAGGACTCCACTTGTAATAGAGTAATCCTAATCCAACTAGGAATAGTCATGTAAACCGCCCCTTCAACATATATAAGGAGGGGCAGGGCTCCCCAAAGAGGGACAGGGCAAGAAGAAACAATCTCTAGGGCTAGACACAAAGAGCTGGTTATCGGCGACTCCCTCATGAGCATAATGAGACCTAGCCACAAATAGCATGTAGGGCTATTACCGAATGATGTTTCCCGGGGCCCAAAGCTGTCTAAATCCTTGTCTTGTGTATGCGTTGGCCTCGCGACTAAGTCCTCACACTAAGGACATCTGTCGTGACAATTCCACGACAGTTGGCGCCCACCATGGGCTCGCGCACGGTGATGTTAAGTTCTTGAAGGGATCTCTCCTAGGGATCGAGGGGGCTCGAAAATTTTCAGATGAAGAATAGCTGGGTTACAACTTTGGTCAAGCTGCCTTGTGATCGTTTGGACTGATTTCAAGTCGCCAAGACAGACAGATTTTTGAAGAGGACGTGTTAGATTAACCGGCAAAAATCGCTGATTCATTTGTTCATGGTTACGGCTACAATTGAGAAGAAGAAAAGTTATACGCGTGGTTGATTCGCCGAGACTGACTTGGGTATCGTCCGTGTGCGGATCAGCATGACATGACTCGTAGGACTACAGCAGTACCGAGGCGAACTATGCAAACATCATGCAGTTGATTTCTCGTCGGAGTGTGCAGATAAGATCAAATAGTGCTACTGGCTGAAATAGTAAAAAAGGAAAATCCCGTGATGCGATCTGCAGTCTCAATGTCCACATCATGGTATTGAAGTGAGTCAAAAGTGCTACTAGGAAAAACAAAGCTACTACTACTACTTTGCTCAAGCTTGGGAAGTACCTCCCTCACGTGGAGATAATGGATTCTATCATGCGAGATGAAAGTACCGGTACTCCGGTAATCAATGGAAAATTACTATTGAAAACAAAAGTAGGGGCTTGTGGAGCGCCCGAGGACTGTGCGTGCGCGTGGATCGGAGGGAATACCGCCTAATTAGCCGGTCTAATCTAGGGATGAGGTGATTTAAACTTGGATATCCCTGTATGAGGGAAAAGGCCAATCTATGCTGCGAAGGGCCACGACCCGGAAGCGGATTCTCCACGGGCTCGGACTCCTCTGTTTACCAGCTCCCTTGACTAGCCCTGTTGACCACCATGGTGAGCCGCCGCCGACATCTCGTCGCCTCAGAGTCACTTCCAGAGCTGCCGCGAGCGAGCGGAGCCGGCTGTCGCGCAACATCACTTTGCCTCGCGCCTCCGTTTCTCTACGGCTTGCCTGAAGGGACAACGGCGGCCTCGTATTATGGTCTGCATCCTTGTAGTGTGGAGCACGTGAGCAACATGCATTACTTATACGAGGAGATCAAAGGTTGCTGCTGTTTTCTTCATCACATGAAGACAAAGAAAAAGAATGGGACAAAGGAGGAGAAGGTCACGTGGAGACATCAGGCATTTGAAGACAAGAGAACACAGTACTGTCCACCAAAATCATCAGGTGTTATTCACTCTATCTATTTCATCAGCATATAGTAATTCGCCTCAGAACAAGTTACTCTACCGTGTAATATTTTTATGCAGGGTGATTATTAAAATAAAAAGGGGTGGTGTTATACCATGGAGGTACGTCTGGCTGTGTTACGCGGCTTCACGAACAGGCATGTCGTGGTCCAGTTTTTTATTAGTGCGCCGGCCGATTCGCCCGTCCGTGCTGCCTTACAACGCCACGGACGACTCGCCCGTCCGCCCTCGTGACCGGTTCACACGTCCGAGATGGCATACAACGCAGAGGACAATTTGCTTCTCCGCACCAGTTATAGTGTCGCGGCCGATTCCTATGTCTGCTCCTGCGGCCGACTCGGCCGTGGTTGACTTCAGCTTCAACGCGGTGATCATCAACTCCGCGGTAGATAATTTCCAGCCTAAAATATCAGGTGAAATCCGTCCAGTATATTTCTATATTACATATTGCTTTCTTTAAAATAACAAATTACTCCGGCTTGCGATATTGTTTATGCAGAACAATTATTCACTGCAAGAGACGCGGCGACTCGCCTGTGTCTGTACTGACTCTAAATGACAGCGGTCGTCTTTACTATCCGCCCTGCTGTTTGGTCTATGGCAACAATTCTGGAGCAATCATATTATATTGTCAGCCTCCGCCTACACCAGATGGCTCTAGGGGGGGGCACACAAGTCACCACCACTGAAGTTTGTCTAAAACATCAACAACCAGTTGGGGGATATATAATGAGTATTGCGAAGATCATTAACTCACCACCCTGCTTCCAACTTCAACATATGACAGCGTTCCGCTGTTCAGCTATATGCCGGTTTATATCACAGCCAAGTACGAAGAATCTCAAGCCAACTCCTCGAGTCATCTTAAGACTCGGGGGCTACGATGACATGACTCAGCAACTCTTGCCAGTTTCAGCAAATTCAAGAACCCCAGGATAATGCAGGGAAAGATAACCCGGTCCCGGAGGCTACTGCTATATTGAAGAAAATTTAAAGGCCGTCAGAGAATTTCTGGCTTAAAAAGTATATGACAAAATCCCGGCTCAATGAAGAAGTTCCGGGTCATCAGAAAGTATTTCGGTTCAAAATCCGGTTCAAGAGATATCTATCTCCCACAAAGCTTTGAAGCTCTCAATATCCGGTTTAAGAATTTCTGGTTCAAAAGAATAATCTCTCGCAAGTTCGAGTTCTCAGAAAAAATTAAAGGGACCAAAGAGAGTTTTTTGCACAGCACAGCTCAAACATAGGTGCCCCTTGAGCACAACTCACAATATCACTTGTGGCCTTGGTCGTATTCAAACCATAGCTACACCTCTTGATAGGCGTATAGGACACCAGGGAAATCACTTGGGGTCTTGGTTGTATTCGAACCATAGCTACACCTCTTGATAGGCGTAAGGCCACCAGGAAAATCACTTGGGGGCTTGATCATATTCAAACCATAGCTACACCTCTTGATCGGCTCAAGGCCAAAAAGAAATAAATTAGGGGCCAAAGAGAGTCTGTTGCCAAGCACAGCTCAAACATAGGCACCCACTAAGCACAGCTCAAAATGTTACGTGGGGGCTCTTTGTGCACAGCAATAAAGAGTTTTAAAGGACCCTTGTAATAGGCTATCAAGCCAGGCTTGGAAGCCAGGTGTATTCACCTAAAACCCTGGGTTAACCTGCCTTCATCAAGTAAGTCACTCCGCCCAGGTAATCCTGGTATGACCCGCCGAACGTTTGACAAGTCAATCTTATACAGACCCTGAACTTGTCAAAGTTAAAATGATGATTGGTTAATGTGAGGTCCATCTTAAAATGCTTTGTAAAATGGTTTAACTCAGTGGCGTGGCAGCCCATGAAAAGCCTCGAATTTGGGCCTGGTAGCCCTTGAAAAGCCTCGACTACAAGTTTTCATTTGCTTTTATTTGTCAAAGTCTTTTCTCCTTTGATAAGGTTTTATGATAAACCGGCGTCTATTGACTCGGCCTGACTATAAGTCATCAATATAACCCGGTGTTTGTTAACCCGGCTTGGCTTTCATCTATAAGTTGTTAGTACACAACCAATTATAAAACGGTGTTTGTTAACCCGGCCTGGCTTTGACTATAAGTCGCCAGGATGATCATCCGGTGTTTATTACAACCCGGCACGGTTTTATTACAAACCGGCAAAATATGAGGGGAGCTATCATCCTCAAGATTTGGGTTATCACCCTTACTACAAAAAGTTGGTAAACCAACGATGTGATTCAATGTCACAGGTATGATATATTTCATATTTGATTATTCTTAAGAGCAGCCTTGGTTATAAACCTGGGTTATACGTTGGGCATTATGACCCGTCCGGCGGTAAACTGCCAGGAAACTTTAAACTTGTTGTGTGCAGAAACAGGTTGAATAAAGCATAATTATAAATCACCGGTGTTTATTAACCCGGCCTGGCTTTGGACTATAAGTCGCCAGTATGATGATAAATTATTCGGTGGTTATTAACCCGGTCTGGCTTTGGACTATAAGTCGCCAGTATATATTTGGATTGCGCTATTGGAATCATACACTCATAAATCATTGGATTAAATTATTCAAATCTTCAAATAGCCAACATGGCTGGATTTTTATTATGGTTATCTATAACCAGTATTATGATTAAGGTTTTCAAAACCCCTTTAGCGCAATGGCTATCATATTATCAATGGATATGATTTATTCTACAATTGCAGGAATAGTCCCGAGTTGTTGCATGCTTATGATCCGGCACTTGGGGGCTACATTCTTCAAGTTGGGATTACATAAAATATGCAAGTCTCATGTCGCTGCAAGCATGCACCACGACACTTGGGGGCTAATGCAAAGTAATTTTTTTGCTCACCTTATTGAAGACCCGACTTATCACATTGTAATGAGCCGGCCCTTGGGGGCTACCAATTGCTCCTGTCCACAATTCAAGGTACACAAGTCTTAAAACCATTATATCGAAGGGTCCACTGCTCAGTTGGTAAAGCACAATGATCTTAACCTTGTGGATGTGGGTCAAGCCCCATGGTGGAGTTACATCGTATGATGTTATTTTCAATGAAGCATGATCATATTTGTAAAGTCCCTGCTCATTACTGCATAATGACCCGGCCCTTGGGGGCTACACTGGTTGAAGTTTTTGAGCATCAGGCAATTACAAGTCCCAGGTTACTGCAAGCATGACAACCCGGTACTTGGGGGCTACATAATATGGAGTATTCAGTTTTTACTAGTGACTGGGAGGAACAACATGGATTTCTTCAAAAGTTGCAACATTTATATTAAAACAAGTCTTAGGCTATCACTAAGTTCTCCTCTTAAGACTTGCGGGCTACAGGTAATATGCATATAAAGGAGGAACATTTTCAAATTCTCAGTTTTGGGCAAATCAGGAAGATTAATTGTGTGACGCGGTGTTGGCAACAATCATAATCCAGCATCTATAAACGGTCATGACCCGGGATCATGAGTTTTTATAACCCGGCAATTTTGGTAATAATAAACCGGCAAGTTCTACATTTTCAACCCGGCTGAATATTAGTTGAATATTTGAAGACCAATATTTTTGTCAAATCAGAGCATTGAAGGCCGATTCAAATGGATTCTTTATTTACAAAGTATCTTCTGCAAGCAAATTGATTATGAAGCTGGTCTATTGACTCGGATTTTTTAGAAGGAAGAAATGACAAGGATTTAAGGATGATCAAGCGCCGGTTTATAAGAATATTTAACCCGAAGCCCAAGCCGCAAAATTTGTTCTTGTGCTTATGTTGCAGATTAGTTTAACATGGATAAATCCAAATTAAACTGGGGGCTAATGTCGGGAATATACCCCGCAACATAACCCAGCCGGACTGGACGACTCACTAAGTGACCCGCCCGAGCCTGGCGACTCATGGGTGACCCGGCGAGTGGGTCAGAGGAATGACAAGACCCGGTGGCCGAGAAGGAAGTTCATGGAAGGCAGGTTCATGTTATGGTGGGTCGGTTTAAGAGAAAGGCATAATGAATATTCTCCTATAAAGGAAGCAAGACTAGGACTCCACTTGTAATAGAGTAATCCTGATCCAACTAGGACTAGTCATGTAAACCGCCCCTTCAACATATATAAGGAGGGCAGGGCTCCCCAAAGAGGGACAGGGCAAGAAGAAACATTCTCAAGGGCTAGACACAAAGAGCCGGTTTACCGGAGACTCTCTCATGAGCATAATGAGACCTAGCCACAAACAACATGTTGGGATATTACCGGATGATGTTTCCCGGGGCCCGAACCTGTCTAAATCCTTCTCTTGTGTTGCGTCTCTCGATTTTGCTCAACTCCTCTCAAGCTACCACATAGATGCGTTGGCCTCACGACTGAGTCCTCACACTAAGGACATCTGTCGTGACAATTCCACGACAATGTCTACAATACTCTGCATGGACCTACTCTTGCTAATTGCTCCCACTTTCAATATGTATCTAGATTGAGACTCAGAGTCATCCGAATTGGCGACAAAGCTTGCATCAACGTAACCCTTTATGACAAACTCTTTATCACCTCCATAACCAAGAAATATTGCTTAATCTTTTAGGTAACTAAGAATAATTTTGACTGATGTCCAGTGATCTACTCCTAGATCACTATTGTACCTCCTTGTCAAACTCATGGCAAGGTACACAATAGGTCTGGTACACAGCATGGCATACTTTATAGAACCTATGGTTGAGGCATAGGGAATGACTTTCATTCTCTCTCTATCTTCTGTGGTGGTCAGGATTTGAGTCTTACTCAACTTGACACCTCGTAGTACAGGCAAGAACCCTTTCTTTGACTGGTCTATTTTGAAATTCTTCAAAATTTGCCAATGTGTGTGCTTTGTTAAAGTCCTATTAAGCGTCTCGATCTATCCCTATAGATCTTGATGCCCAATATATATGCAGCTTCACCGAGGTCTTTCATTGAAAAATTCTTATTCAAGTGTCCTTTTATGCTATTCAGAAATTCTATATCATTTCCGATTAACAATATGTCATCCACATATAATATCAGAAATGCTACAGAGCTCCCACTCAATTTCTTGTGAATACAGGCTTCACGGTAAATCTGTATAAAACCATATGCTTTGATCACCTCATCAAAATGTATATTCCAACTCCGAGATGCTTGCACCAGTCCATAGATGGATCGTTGGAGCTTGCACACTTCGTTAGCACCTTTAGGATCAACAAAACCTTCTGGTTGCATCATATACAACTCTTCTTTAACATATCATTCAAGGAATGCAGTTTTGACGTCCATTTGCCAGATTTCATAATCATAAAATGCGGCAATTGCTAACATGTTTCAGATAGACTTAAGCATCGCTACGAGTGAGAAAGTCTCATCATAGTCAACACCTTGAACTTGTCAGAAACCTTTTGCAACAACTCGAGCTTTGTAGACAGTAACATTACCATCAATGTCAGTCTTCTTCTTGAAGATCCATTTATTCTCTATGGCTTGCCGATCATCGGGCAAATCCACCAAAGTCCACACTTTGTTCTCATACATGGATCCTATCTCAGATTTCATGGCCTCAAGCCATCTGCCGGAATCTGGGCTCATAATAGCTTCTTCATAGTTTGTAGGTTTGCCTTGTCTAATAACATGACTTCTAGAACAGGATTACCATACCACTCTGGTGCAGATCATGCTCTGGTTGACCTACGAGGTTCAGTAGCAGCAACTTGATCTGAAGTTTCATGATCATTATCATTTGCTTCCTCTCTAGTTGGTGTAGGCATCACAGGAATGGATTTCTCTGATGTGCTACTTTCCAATTCGAGAGAAGGTACGATTAACTCGTCAAGTTCTACTTTCCTCCCACTCACTTCTTTCGAGAGAAACTCCTTTTCTAGAAAAGACCAAACTTAGCAACAAAGATCTTGCCTTCGGATATGTGGTAGAACGTGTACCCAATAGTTTCTTTAGGGTATCCTATGGAGACGTACTTATTCGATTTGGGTTCGAGCTTATCAGGCTGAAGCCTTTTGACATAAGCATCACATCCCCAAACTTTAAGAAACGACAGCTTTAGGTTTCTTGCCAAACCACAGTTCATATGGTGTCATCTCAACGGATTTAGACGATGCCCTATTTAATGTGAATGCAGCAGTCTCTAATGCATAACGCCAAAATGATAGTGGTAAATCGGTAAGAGACATCATAGAACACACCATATCTAATAAAGTACGGTTACGACGTTTAGCACACCATTACACTGTGGTGTTCTAGGTGGCGTGATTTGTGAAACAATTACACATTGTTTTAAATGAAGGCCAAACTCATAACTCGAATATTCGCCTCCACGTTAGATCGTAGAAAACTTTATTTTCTTGTTATGATGATTCTCCACTTCACTCTGAAATTCTTTGAACATTTCAAATGTTTCAGACTTGTGTTTCATCAAGCCGATATACCCATACGTACTCAAATCATTGGTGAAGGTCAGAAAATAATGATACCAACCGCGTGCTTCAACACTCATCGGACCGCATACATCGTATGTATTATTTCCAATAAGTCATTAGCTCGCTCCATTCTTCCGGAGAACAGAGTTTTAGTCATCTTGCTCATGAGGCATGGTTCACAAGTATCAAATGATTCATAATCAAGTGATTCCAAAAGTCCATCCGCATGGAGTTTCTTCATGCGCTTTACACCAATACGACCTAAACGGCAGTGCCACAAATATGTTGCACTATCATTATCAATTTTGCATCTTTTGGCATCAATATTATGACTATGTGTATCACTTCGATCGAGATTCAATAAACCATTCACACTGGGTGTATGACCATAGAAGGTTTTAATCATGTAAACAGAACAACAATTATTCTCTGACTTAAATGAATAATCATATTGCAATAAACATGATCTAATCATATTCATGCTCAACGCAAACACCAAATAACATTTATTTAGTTTCAATATTAATCCCGAAGGTAGAGGGAGTGTGCGATGGTGATCGTATCAACCTTGGAATCACTTCCAACACACATCGTCACCTCGCCCTTAACTAGTCTCTACAACTCCTGTTTCGAGGTACTAATCTTAGCAACTGAACCGGTATAAAATACCTAGGGGCTACTATGAATACTAGTAAGGTACACATCAATAACATGTATATCAAATATACCTTTTTTCACTTTGCCATCCTTCTTATCCGCCAAGTATTTGGGGCAGTTCCGTTTCCAGTGACCATTTCCTTTGTAGTAGCTAGAGGCACTCAATTTCAGGCTTGGGTCCATCTTTGGACTTCTTCATGGGAGCGGCAACTTGCTTGCCATTCTTCTTGAAGTTCCCTCTCTTTCCTATGCCCTTTTTCTTGAAACTAGTGGTCTTGTTAACCATCAACCGTTGATGCTCTTTCTTGATTTCTACCATCGCTGATTTCTGCATCGTGAAGAGCTCGGGAATCAATTTCGTCATCCCTTGCATATTATAGTTCATCACGAAGTTCCATTAGCTTGGTGACAATGACTAGAGAACTTTGTCAATCACTATCTTATCTGGAAGATTAACTCCCACTTGATTCAAGTGATTGTAGTATCCATACATTCTGAGCACGCGCTCACTGGTTGAGCTATATATTCTCCTCCATCTTGTAGGCAAAGTAGTTGTCAGAGGTCTCATACCTCTCAACACGGGCATGAGTCTGAAATACCAATTTCAGCTCTTGGAACATCTCATATGATTCGCCGCATTCAAAATGTTTCTGAAGTCCCGGTTTCAAGCCGTAAAGCACTAAACTATTAAGTAGTTGTCATATCCAGCTTGCCAAACATTCATAACGTCTGCATCTGCTCCTACAATAGGTCTGTCACATAGCGGTGCATCAAGGACATAATTCTTATGTGCAGCAATGAGGATAATCCTCAGATCACAGACCCAGTTCGCATCATTGCTACTATCATATTTCAACTTAGTTTCCACTAGGAACATATAAAAAATATAGGGGAGCTATATCGCGAGCTATTGATCTACAACGTATGTATGCAAATACTATTAGGACTAAGTTCATGATAAGTTAAGTTCAATTAATCAAATTACTTAAGAACTCCCACTTAAATAGACATCTCCCAAGTCATCTAAGTGATACGTGATCCAAATCAACTAACCCATGTCCGATCATCATGTGACATGGGGTAGTCATCAATGGTGAACATCACTATTTTGATCATATCTACTATATGATTCATGTTTGATCTTTCGATTTTGTGACGCCCTGAGACTGACACTCTAGATGCCTTCCTTGTATTCCGAGATACGTCGTGTGATTTGTTTTGTTCATTGCATTCATCTTTGCATCATGTGCATTGCATCATGTCATCTTGCAACCCTTTTTAAAACCCAGCTAAATAAACTGCATGGATCTTTGATCCATTTAAATCGAGGGAATTCACATGTTGAATTCTCTTTATAACATATCCTCTCGATATTTTAGGGAGCTATATTGAAATATTCCATTAGTTTGGAACCGCCCTCAAACACACTTGCAGTTTAAATTATATGCCTTTCATAATTTCCTTTCCAACCTTCTCCAAACCCTATGACCAATTCTTTCCCTAACCTTTGCTCTTCTCTCTTTTTCTCCTTCCTTTTTTTCTATAAGAGAAGAGAAGTAAGGATAGAGGGAGCCCAGCAACCAGCCCAATTTGGCCCAAGGCCCAGCCGCCCTCACCAGCTTCTTAACCCTACACTACTAGGGAAAACCTTATACACAGAATCTTAGCAGCAACGCGGTTTAAAAACACACGCTACTGCTAATTAGCAGTAGCGAGCTTGACGAAAGCTCGCTACTAATAACACGGTAGCAGTAGCGCCCTAGGTGAAACAAGCGCTACTACTATAATTGCCACGACATTGCCTCCAGGCTAGATATAGTAGTAGCGGACTTCCCTGGACGTGCTACTGCTAAAGTACTTAGTAGCAGCGTTTTTCTTCAAAACTTGCTACTGCTAAGTATTGCACCTAATTAACTTTAATTAGTCACATACTGCTAAGTGAACAAGGTGTTTACCACCTTAAATATGTTACTTCTCAAACTATCTCGAGCACCTTGTCTTCATTGAACTATATGTGTAGGATTTGTGGCTGCAATATGAATCTTCACCAGTGCCTATATAGGTACTATGAGGATTCATGTTGACTATTTAGATTCTACACAAAAAGATCAATGATGACCAATGTATATATTTGATGCGTGCTTAGACTTATCAGTAGTGTTTTTATGTAAAATGCGCTATTGCTACATTAGCTATAGCGCATTTACTAAAGTGCGCTACTACTAGTTCGACTTAACCACCCGCGCGGGCTCAAAATTTTGCTAAGTCCTCCTTTCCCCCCTGTTCCCCTACTCCTCTGTCGCTGCCGCCCGAGCCTGCCCTCACCGCTGCCGCCTGAGGCCGCCCTCAACCTCACCGCCGCCGCCTGAGGGAGTCCTGGATAAGGGGGTATCCGGACAGCCGGACTATATACTTTGGCCGGACTGTTGGACTATGAATATACAAGATTGAAGGCTTCATCCCATGTCCGGATGGGACTCTCCTTTGCGTGGAAGGCAAGCTTGGCGATCCGGATAATAGATCTCCTTCTCTGTAACCGACTCTGTGTAACCCTAACCCCCTCCGGTGTCTAAACCGGAGGGTTTAGTCCGTAGAAAAACAACAATCATACCATAGGCTAGCTTCTAGGGTTTAGCCTCTACGATCTCGTGGTAGATCAACCCTTGTAATACTCATATCATCAAGATCAATCAAGCAGGAAGTAGGGTATTACCTCCATCGAGAGGGCCCAAACCTGGGTAAACATCGTGTCCCCAGTCTCCTGTTACCATTAGCCTTAGACGCATAGTTCGGGACCCCCTACCCGAGATCCGCCGGTTTTGACACCGACATTGGTGCTTTCATTGATAGTTCCTCTGTGTCGTCGCTGTAAGGCTTGATGGCTTATCCAACCCTCAACAACAACGTCCCGGGTGAGACTTTCCTCCCCGGACAGATTTTCATGTTCGGCGGCTTCGCACTGCGGGCCAACTCGCTTGGCCATCTGGAGCAGATCGATAGCTACGCCCCTGTCCATCAGGTCAGGTTCGGGAACCTAAACTACACTGCCGACATCTGCGGAGACTCGATCTTCGATGGATTTGGGACCACGTCAGGAGCGCTGAACACACATGACGCGCATGACTTAGATCTGCCGTCCAAGGATATCGCACCTACTACAGCTCCGAACTTCGATCCAGAACAGATCATGCCATCCGAGGATGGGTGGATGGACCCCGCCACGGAGGCCGCACACTTATCAGCGTTGGAGCCAAACACGGACTCCACTTCCAAGGAAATCTGTGTCTCTGGACCCCCGGACTTGTCTTCGGTCGTAGGTTCCGGACCGCGTGCATCCATGCCCATCGAATCTGATTGGGCCCAGATCAGGGAGTTCACCGCCGCGGATATCTTTCAGCACTCGCCCTTCGGAGACGTGCTAAATTCATTGAAGTCTATCTCCCTATCAAGGGATTCCTGGCGGAACTATGTCCAGCTCAAGTGGGGAGCAGACGACGAAGAAATTCGTTACCCACCCACGACCCACTTAATAGCCACTATCAATGATTTGACCGACGTGCTTAATTTCGACTCCGAAGACATCGACGGTATAGACGACGATGCTGGAGAAGAACAAGAACCACCGCCCACAGGGCGCTGGACAGCCACCTCTTCATATGATATATACATGGTAGACACCCCCAAAGACAACAATAACGATGAGGCAACAGAAGATAACCCCTCAAGGAGGAAATCAAAGCATGGGCTTCATCGGCGCCGCTCTAAGCCCCGCCACAGCAATACCGACACAGGAGATGAAAACAATCTGGATACTGCCAAAGATGAAAACAACCCTGATCAGCCTGCCTTTGAATATGCTGAACAGGAGCATGGGCATGCTAGCCCAGGCAAACAGGCGACGGACGGAGATTTGAAGGATGACAACTATATGCCTCTCTCTGAAGACAAGGTGAGCCTAGGCAACGACGAATTCGGCGTGCCTAAGGATCCCATGGAGCAAGAGCGCTTCAAGCACCGGCTCATAGCCACTGCAAGAAGACCGAAGAAGCAACAGAAGCTACAAGACAGACAGACTGAGGTCCAGGCAACCTAGGAATACGGACTCGAGCGCCGAACAAAATGCTACCCAAAGCGTAGGCTGCTACCTCAATTTGAGGAGGCACAAAAAGCCAAAGGCCAGCCTACACCCCTCCGCCAACACACTACGGCCAGGGGCTACTCACAAGACCAGCAATACATGCTAAAGAACAACATAGCAGGCGCCCCGGGCACATCTGCAGCCAAGAAGAGCGTCTGCAAAACTCGGCGCAACAAATATAAGCAGCCCAAGACAAAGGATAATGCCCAGGACACGACAGTCAATACAGGAGCCCGTAGCCCTCAGCCCGTTCAGCGGGAGAAGACTCCTCACAATAATAATTTGGGCCCATCCAGCCTGAGCCGCATACTCGACCGCCCATGTCAAATTCATGGTACCCCAGGAACAGCAGCCAACCATACCAATAAAGAATGCTGGGTCTTTAAACAGGTCGCCAGGTCGGCGCCGAAAACAATAAGAAGGGGTCTCAGAGCAAGGAGCCCAGATCATCAGAAATCTCTTCCACCAATACGGCGAAATGATACACACCGTCCACATCCCCAAACGGGAGCGAACGTATGCTCTTCGGGATGTCAACTCGACAAAGCAAGTTTCCCCACCATATAAAAATACGACCGATCATTTTCGTTTGACTAGATCGTCCAGCTAATATCAACAAGCATTATCCTCCTATTGACGGATACAACAGTCCAAATGCTGCAATAGGACACAGTGCGCTGGACAGGTATGGATCACTTAAAGATCAAACCCACTAAAAACATCATTTCAAGGTGTCATACCAGGAACAAAGGTTAGTTGTACAAGCCCAATCATTCTGAAGATGGTCCCCGGATCACCAAAAGGTCACTATACCGAAGAGTTGGTCTTCGACATTATCCCTCTAGGAAATAGCTATTATGCATCACCAGCGTGAACTACAAGTCAACGCGGTATCACGCCATGCCTATGGCAATCTCAAAATACCAGGCCCACGTGACGAAGCCACGATTACAGGCAAGACCGAGCCTCACCTCGGCACCAAAGAGTATTCAGCCACTTTAGCAACAGAAGAAGCAAGTCGCGGCTTTTACAATCGAACCTTGGTTCGACAGGCAGACTCCCGGACATCGATAAAGGAGTCCGAACTACTTCCCGATATCTCAACATGATCAGGGCTCAGATAAACCCTCCGGCATAAGCTGGGACGGGTCACATCCCACGGCTAAGCCACTCTGTGGCACACAAATGCCTCTAGCATTTTCTTTGCAGGTTCACCTTTGCACATAACTTACTGGCGACATGGAATCAGCTTGGATGAACAAGGAGTGAATCTTCATACACCCCCCCCCCCGAATACAATCCGGACATTACTTCGGATCCGTCCACAGCTCCCTACCGCCCGGTCCCAACAGGTTCTACCGTCATGCCTCTCCTTTATAACATGCACCGTACTCATACGCGTAGCCGTATTACTTAAGTACACCATGTAGAGTCTTTTGACGGTCATCTGCTATCATTTCTAACTGACATTTTGTCATAATGGCATCCGAACATCGTATTATGCCTTAAAACGCCAGGGGCTTCATTGCACCGGCATTATGGCAACAAAGTCCGACCACCTTCTCGGTCGTTCGACACCCCGAACTTATAGCATTATATCCATCAGCTCCGAATCATGTCTTGGGTCATTGGTTGGGTTTGCCCGGCTCCCATATTTTGGTACCTTACGTTCCGCAATATCGGCTAAGGCAGCATTGGGAGAACTACTGCGATTGTGTCCCGGTTCTTCCGGACGAGCACCTCAGTAGAGAAAGCCGAAAACTGACTGTCATGATAAGGCAAGAGCTAGTCAGCTGTTCGTGAGGTTTTAAAATCTTTCAGGATTTATTCCGCATAATGCCATAATAAAATGCAGAGTGCGAAGGATCGGTCTATCGATCAGGTTCTATTAGAGCCCCTCGTGCGGTCTTCCGAACACTAGGGCTGCACCTACCATTCTCGAATTCCTATGGCTAAGTGAGAGTAATAAAGCCCTATAGTCTGATTGCCTAGTTCGTTGTGCTGAACACCTCCTTTATGGACCCAAGAATGGGGTAAAGAGTGTTCAGGTGTATCCCGAACACCCCCGTATTTCCTATATGGGGGTAGAAGTCGACGACTGGCCAACTCTCAAGATTAATATATAAAACGGCCGCGCAGGAAGAAAACCTTCATATAACAGGCAAATACATAAATAAAAGTGACTTTGTTCCGCCTTACAAAGGGCAGCATGGCTGCCTTCAGGGAAAAATAATTTCTTTCGCACATTGCTCCGCCACAAGGCGGGCACCTCTCAGGACACCATCATGATATAATTCGGTCTTGCGGTGCTCCTTCCCCTCCGGCGGTCCCTCGGTCATCAGTTTCTCAGCATCCAGCTTCCCCCAGTGCACTTTCGCACGAGCAAATGCCATTCACGCACCTTCTATACAGACCGACCGCTTAATGATGTCAAGCTGAGGGCAAACACTCACAATTCACTTCACGAGCCCAAAGAAACTGCTCGGAATGGGCTCGGCAGGCCATAGCCGGATAATCAAATCCTTCATGGCTAGTTCGGCCGCCTGGTGCAGTTCGACCAGCTGCTTCAGCTGGTCAACAAATGGCACCAGATAATTCGGCGCCAAATACTGCGACCAGAAGAGCTTCTCCGTAGACTCCTTCTGCTCAGCTCGATAGAATTGGGCAGCATCAGATATGCTGCGCGGCAGATCCGTAAACGCCCCTGGAGAAATCAGGATTCAATGGGTCACCCCTAAATTTTCCCTGCTACCGCATATCAATCGCTTTGAATAAGAAAAAGCCTTACCAGCCGCAATCTTCCTCGCCTCCTGAATATCCTTCAGAGCAGCTTGGGCTTCCTCCCGAGCATCATTTGCGGCTTGGAGAGCTTGGGCGAGTTAGGATTCTTTCAATGATAGACTCTGCTCCAAAGTCTCGCCTTTCTTCACGGCCTCCTGAAGCTCTCGCTCAGCTTCAATGACCATGGCCTTGTGCTTCTCACGGAGAGCCTGCTCCGCGGTTGCCTTCTTTTCGGCCAAGGCAACAGCCTTCTTGAGTGCCTCAATTTCGGCATTCGCCACTAGACTGCGCAATATAAATGCTTTCATTAGGCACAACTACTTAAGTTGTGCTAGACTTAATAAGGTTTCGACATACCTTGATTGTCCTCCAACTGCTTCTTTACTTGGCCAAGTTCTTCTTCGGTCCGCTCCAGACTCTGTTTAAGTCCGGATACTTCTGCAGTATGAGAGGCGGCAGTCGCTGCAGACGCCTATTTACAAAGGAAGCGATATATGTCATTAACTGAGTCTCCTGCAAACGGAAATTTGATCCCCTGTCTGGTTCTCTTCTTCACCGGACAGTGTATCAGGGGCTACTATCTATACTATGACAGTCTTCCAAAAATTCCTAAACACGTACCTCCAAGCCCTTTATAAGGCTGATGTAGGACACATTCATTCCGCTCTCAGCGGCCCGAATCTTTTATATCACTGTGCCCATAAGGGCGTGATGTTCATCAACGATGGAAGCGCTCTTCAGCGTTGTCGATAAGATGCCCGGCACCTCTGGTTGGACAGAGATCGCAGGCGAAGTAGGATCGCCCCCTCTAGTCAAGGGGGGCTGCCTGCCTGATCCCGAAGCCTCAAGGGTCTCCGGGAATGTGTCCGGCGGTGGGCCGAATCCAAGATCGCCCCTGCCATCGACGTTCATGGGAACTGCTGCTCCCGTGTGTCCGGCCCCTGAGGTACGCCCCCCCCCCCTGGTCGAAGTCCTTTTGGGGCGACACCTCGGTGTCAAAACCAGGCTTCGGGGAAGGGGCCCTCGGAGGTGTCTCACTCTCCAAGGCATCGGAGCTCAACGAATCCTCCGATGAGGACTGTTCGGCGCGAGTCCTTGCCGGACTGCAGAAAGTATGGTGCAAATTAAAATATTAAACTTTAGCGATCCTGGACCCTTAGGCATGTTCGAATTTCGCATACTTATGAGTTTACCAGGGGCTCGGCCCTGGGATCCCACTCCGGGCTGCTGTCGGTAGCCATGGTGGAGGCCTCTGGGAGAGGGGTTCTTCCCCTCTTAGGCAGATCGGCCTCCAGGGATGATGAGGTAGTCCTTTTCTTCCCTCCCTCTATGGGAGACTCGTCCTCGTCCTCCTCCTCCTCGTCCTCTTTGGAGGAAGGATGGGTACCGGAGTCTTTGGACTTCGTGTCCGAAGCACCACGACGACGGAGGCTGCTCCTGGTCTCCTTGACCTCTTTGTAAGCCTCTTTCTTTGGCACCTCGTAAGGCGCTGGGACTAGCATCTTCATCAGAAGTGGTCCGTCCGGTTCTTCCGGCAGCGGGGCCGGATAGTGTATCTGCTCCGCCTTCTTTGTCCATCTCTAAGATAATTGTGCAAAGCATGTTAAAGCATCTTCTTCGGGACATGTCAATGAAACACATAGATGGACAAAACATAATGATGACTTACCGGACTTGCAGGGCGGGACAGTTGGTACCCGCGGTCCTCAGCGGAGTCCGGCCATGGTTTGCCGGACTTAAAAAGCACCTTCCAGATATCCTTGTGTGAGGAGCCGAAAAGCTCTCGCAGGGTCTCGTGCTCGGCCGAGTCATACTCCCACAAATTACAGCTTCTGTGCAGACAAGGAAGAACCAGGTGGACCAGCATCACCTGGACTATGTCAACAAGTTTGATGGCCTTGTCTTCCATACCTTTGATGCATGTACGGATCACCGACAGTTCGTCGGGCGATGACCAGTTCAAGCCCTTCTTGGGCCAGGACGTAAGCCGTAATGGGGCTCCAGATCGAAACTCAGGAGCAACGGCCCATTTTTTGCCGCGCGGCTCAGTGATGTAGAACCACTATTGTTGCCACTCCTTGACGGAATCGTTGAAAGTACCCGTCGGCCATGTGACCTTGGGCATCCTGCTCACCATGGCGCCTCCGCACTCGGCGGGCTCACTGTTCACCACCTTGGGCTTCATGTTGAAGATCTTCAGCCATAGTCCGAAGAGTGGCGAGATGCCGAGGAAGGCCTCGCACACGACGATAAACGTCGAGATGTTGAGGAAGGAATTGGGGGATAGATCATGGAAATCAATCCCATAATAGTACATGATGCCGCGAACAAAGGGGTGAAGGGGAAACCCGAGCCCGCGGATAAAATGAGAGAGGAACACGACCCTCTCATGAGGCTCAAGAGTGGGGACAATCTGTCCCGCCGTGGGAAGGCGGTGGCCGATTTTCTTGGCCAATTACCCAGCCTCCTGCAGATTTTTGATATCCTTCTCCTGGACGGTAGAGGCCATCCACTTGCCTCCCGCTCCGAATCCGGACATTTTTAGAGAGCCTTTGTTGGTGGAGAAGATGAGCGCTCGGGTGTTAGGGCTCGAGCGAAAGGGAATGGACGAGCAGAAGGAGAAGGCGTGGGTGGAAAGGAGGAGGCTTTTCCTCTTTATAGAGGCGATGAAACTTTGCGCCTCCTCGCTTGCCTAGTAAAACCTGCTCGTTCCCCACTCATCGTGGTTGGTGGTGCGGTTGGGTTACCCACACCCGTATTGATGAGAGTCCCGCAAAAAGGGGACACGATCTCTGCTTCGACAAGACATGCCAAAGAAACCGCCTCGCAATATGCGCAGTAGCTGGTTAGGAGTAAACGGTTCGAATCATGATCGGACCATGGCGTGTTGTCACGCTGTGAAGAGTTGTCATCAGATTAGATTTGTGAGATATTGTTCTCTCTACGGTGGTATGTGGAATTTGTCTTGCAGAGCCGGACACGATTTAAGTGTTTGAAGATTACTTTGGAGTATTCGGAGATCAAACCCGCCTTGCAATGCCGAAGATAATCTACGTGCCAGACTCATCGTCATTGAAGCCTGGTTCAAGGGCTACTGAGGGAGTCCTAGATAAAGGGGTATTCGGACAGCCGGACTATATACTTTGGTCAGACTGTTGGACTATGAAGATACAAGATTGAAGACTTCGTCCCGTGTCTGTATGGGACTCTCCTTTGCGTGGAAGGCAAGCTCGGCGATCCAGATAATAGATCTCCTTCTCTGTAACCGACTCTGTGTAACCCTAGCTCCCTCCAGTGTCTATATAAACCAGAGGGTTTAGTCCATAGAAAAACAACAATCATACCATAGGCTAGCTTCTAGGGTTTAGCCTCTACAATCTCATGGTAGACAACTCTTGTAATACTCATATCATCAAGATCAATCAAGCAGGAAGTAGGGTATTACCTCCATCGAGAGGGCCCGAACCTGGGTAAACATCGTGTCCCCAGTCTCCTATTACCATTAGCCTTAGACGCACAGTTCGGGACCCCCTACCCGAGATCCGCCGGTTTTGACACCGATACCGCCCGCCGCCGCTCTCAACCTCACCGTTGCTGCCCTCGACCTCACCACCGCCGCCCGAGCCCACCCAGCACCGCCGCCTCCCGATCCCGAGGCCGCCCTCGCCGCCCCTACCTCTCCGTCGCCGAGCACCTCCCCGCCACCGTCTCTCCCCTCTCTGTAAGCCCCCCACCCCCTTTCTCTCTGCTTCGTTAGTACTAGATGTTTTTTAGTAGTAGTAGATGTTAATTTAGGGTTCATAGATAATGATTTTTAGTAGTAGTAGATGTTAATTAGTAGTAGTGATGGTACTAGTTAACTAGGGCAGTATGGTTAATAGTAGATGTTTTTTACTATTATATAATGCAGTTTTTTTACTGTTTTTAGTAAGTGTTTAAAATAATTAGTAAGTAAATTAATAAACTATTTGAACTAGTTTAGTTTTAGTTGAACTAGTTTAGTTAGTAAATTAATAAACTAGTTGAACTAGTTGAATTAATAGAACTAATGTATTTTTAGTAAGATAATTAATATAACTAGTTGAACTACTTTATTTTTAGAAAGAACTAGTTTTTTTCTATTTATAGTAAGTTTATATTTAGTAAGAACTAGTTGAATTAATAGAACTAGTTGAACATGTCATATTTGTTGCTTTTTTAGTTTAAGCAATTATTCGGGATGTATGAGTGATAACTTATAGGGTTTTTTGCTTTTGCAGAAATCAAGGAGCCCCTCCATCACCCCCGTCGTCGTCCCCGTCACCGACCCCCTCCGACCTCGAGGTGAGACCAGCCAAATCTCCATGTATATCTTGTGTTTCTCAAATAGGATATGTGGTTGCCCAAGTGGCCAGTCATGTTCAGGTTACACCTCCGAGTGGCCTATGTTTTGCCGGAGTGTTGATTAATTTCCATTCTGGAAAATTTCAGGCGCTCGATATGTCCTTTTTTAGCAAAGGTCATGCCGGATTTTTTCGTGAATTCTGGCATGACTTGTGCTACAATATGTAGGAAATATCGAGTGGCTTAGATTTTCTCGAAAAATAATGATCTAATTTAGGTTTTTTAGTATATATATTTAATTGTACAAGTTTAATCTTTGAATTATGAACGTAGGAAATGTCATACTCAGACGATCAAAGTCTTCCGGCGGAGTGCAGCTCGTGCCACAACGATCGAGGTCTGTGTGAAAGGTTCCTTCAGGTGGACGAAGATCGGCGCTTCAGCATTAAGCTCGAGGAGACCTTCGATGTTGAAACGGTACGCAACGACGACAATTGTTTTTTTGTAATTAAGCATGAATTCAACTATTTCAACATCTAATTTTCATATTTTACAATTCGACTAGCTTATCCCATGCCAAGCAAGACGTTCTGTCTTGGAGAGGATGGGTTTTGAAGGACATGAAAATTTTGAAACAAAGAAAATAGACCTAAGGACCTATCATGATATGGATTTTGAAGTAAATTTGTACAATTCTCAGAGTGTAACCCATTTTGGTTGCCAAAATTGGGAAGCACTTTGCAAAATGTATGGTTTTATGAGGGTATGATTGTCACCATGGATCTTGGTGATCCTGACATCGAGCAAGACAATATGGACATTTGGGTCCTTGTTGATATGCTTCCGATTCTACCGCTATGTGAGTTTCTCAAACATAGTTATTAACTAATTTATATTGTTTATTTCAAAATAGTTGACAGCTTATTTCCATTGACAGCTTATTTTGTTTTTTCAAAGAATGTGCGGAAGATGGTAGACAAAACCCACTACACCGATGGCTCCGAATTAACTTATAAGGAGAAAAATCATCTGATCGCATTTTGTATTTTTCTTGAGAATTACAATACCTATTATCAAACTCCTCCAAATTATGGTGAATACGTGTCACTAGTGCACATGTTGAACCACGGTAACTTCTATGGAGATACCCTGGTAAGATTTTTTACTATTACGACATCCGTGCATCTTTTGCATACTTCTAAAACTAGTACATCATTGCTAACTACAAAGTTATTACTATGTTTTTCAACAGAAAATCCCGATGGATTGTGTGCCTCATCTGATGTATCAGAATGGTCGCCTTGCAGTTCTGAACCTACAACCAGGTTAACCTACGGATCTCACCTGTGCATATCGTATTTCTAAAACCGGTGAACACATGCTAATCAAAGAATGGAAAAAATGTTTGGACATTCGTAAGGAGGTTCTTGGAAGTAACATTAGGCGAAAGGAAAGAATTGGAGATAGGATAATCTCCATTCTCCATAATGGAGAGTCAGGGCTATCTTGTTTTTTGCTATTTTACCTTAGAGAATATAGTAGGTCCTAAGAGAATGTAGTAGGTCCTATGAGGTACAATATGTTTATTATGTGGTACAATGTGTTAGAGTTGATGATGAGGAGTAGTTGTGATTACGACTAGTGACCAATTTTCTATGTGATGTCTCATTGATGAAAACGATGATCTTGAGGAGGTGTTATATGACAATGATGTATTATGATGATAAGTTATTAATGATATGATGATGATGATATTTATTATATCATTGAGTGAAAGAACCGCGGATTAGTTTCAAGTGGATGGACATCTGTCGGATTTCGGGTTCCGGCAGACCCTCAAGATTCAAACACTGGGGAGCGCGTGGAGATTTCGCCCTCTGCCTACCTGCACCTCACCGCCTCGCTATGATCTAAGCAATCAAAGGAACAACACAAGAGACACAGAGTTTATACTGGTTCGGGCCACCATTGTGGTGTAATACCCTACTCCAGTGTGTGGTGTGGTGGATTGCCTCTTGGGCTGATGATGAACAATACAAGGGAGAACAGCCTCGCGAGGGTCTGTTCTCGGCTGGAGCGATGAACTACTAGGGGGAGTTCAGTCGCTCTCTCTACTGGTTTCCTGGTGAGGATCCGATCTCCCCTCCCTCTACCTTGTGGGTGGCTAGTCCTATTTATAGGCAAAGGCCCTGGGCCTCTTCCCAAATATTGAGCGGGAAGGGTGCCAACAATTGGCCATTTTGAAGGGGAACATCTTGTACACTTATCCTGACTAAAGTTGGTCCTTGCCTGCCAAAGGCTCTGGTGGTGACGCCGGCTTGGGCTCCATGATGACCTCCATCCTGCCGTTTTGTTGGTTTTGGTCTTGTTGCACCAAAATGGATTCCTTTGCTTGATGCTCTCACCTACGCTTGCTCCCTCTGCACCAAAGAGGAAAGGGAGGACACTGCGCGGCCTGGCGCCCGCCTAGCGCCCTTGGTCGTCATGGCTTGCATTATGGGAACCTCGTGAGGTACCCCGCCTTGATCTCTCCGCCTCCTCACGAGCTAGCCTGACGAGGCCGTGCCTAAGGAAGCTTCCTGTCGTCCGCCCCGCAAGGCTTGGACCCTCGCGAGGGTCTCGAGCTCGTGCTGATGAAGATGGGCCATGCTGGGCCGCCCCTTGAGCCACGCCGCAGGCCGCAGGAAGGCAAGTCTGGGGACCCCCATTCCCAGAACACCGACAGTAGCCCCCGGGCCCAAGGCGCGCCCGGACTTGGCTGAGCAGAGAGGCGAAGGGGCAAGTGCGAAGCGTCGCGGGCCCTAACAGCATGTGGCCTCAGACGCCGCGTGGCGGTTGATTGGACGTGGGTGGCCCTGCTTCTCCATGCCTCCTCATTTTGCGCCCAGCTAGGCGGACCCATGGTTGCACACAGTCTTTCCTCTTGTCGCCGCTCGACCGTCCCCTGCTCTTCCTCCTCTCGAGCTACAGTCTCTGCTTCCAATCCAATATCGAATCCTCCCTCTTCCCGTCGCCATGGCTCCGACGAAGAAGGGAAAAGGGAAGACACCGGTGCCACCGCCTCGCTCGCCATTGGTGGCGGCCCCTGTCGCCGATCGGTCGATCTTACTCAACCGAGAAGGCTTGGGCAACGTCAGCTATGCTCTCGCCACTATCTTTAATGAGTGCGGGAGGACGAAAGTCAGGCCCGCATCCCACTTCTCCATCGATAGGATGGTCACCGAGGTCCAGTACTTTGCCGACGCCCTGTGGGCGGGACTGGTTCCCCCTTTTCAGATTCCTTCAAGGCCGTGCTTTCCCATTACCAGATCCATATGATGCATTTGGGTCCTGAATCCATTACTCTTCTTGCCGTCTTCGCCTTTGTCTATGAGGCGATGATGGGCATCCCTCCTTCGGTTGCCTTGCTACGCTACTTCTTCTCTCTGCGCCTCGTCGATCTCACCCAATGCTTCGGGTGCGTGAGCTTCATTGCCGCACCAGAAACAGCGGCTTCAGGGATTGATTTCAGCCTTCCTCTATCCACGCTTGGGTTTCGCGAGCGATGGCTGTACGTGGACGTAGGGGTGCCCAGCCCCCTGCTTTAGGAGCCAAAGTCTCCTGCTGTCCCCAGTTCGGTTTGACGGCGTCCAAGGTGGTGAAGGAGTTCCTGCTACGCCGCATTGCTCCTCTCCAGCGCCACTCCCGCCGGATGTGGTCCTTCAGCGGGCATGAAGATCGCATGAGGCTCCAGGAGGGGGACCTGACACCCGAAGCACTGAGGAAGGTGCTCCTGGTCTTGACTGGGGACCCTTCCACTGGCAGCATCCGGCATGGGGAGGCTTTGTTGTACCTTTGCTCGAACAGGGGCGACTTTGTGAAGCAGATGCCCGGCTTCGACGAATGGGGGCTGCGCCCCGCCGGCCTCAAGGGTCCTCGTGAGAACCCAGTGATGGTGCCTGCCCTCCCAGTCGGCCACGGTGGTCCTTCCTTGAGTGGCGAAGCAGGGAGGCATGGGCCACCGGAGGCTGAGGGGGCCCCCGCCGGAGTGATGACGCCAAGTGGCACTCCTGAGGAGGCAGCTCCTGAGGCCCGTACTGCTGCGGCTAGAGGCGCTGGGCCGCTGCCCACGGCGCCTGTGGTTGAGGCCCCTGGGGCCCCAGCTATCCTTCTTGGTGAGGCGACCGACGGCGTGCATTAGGACGACGCACCAGACGTTGGGCATCTTGACGCTTCTTCCTTGTCGTAGGCTGACCCCTGCGCTCAACTCCTGGGTCGCTTCTGCGTGGACTTCGAGGCCCTCCGGAAGAAAAGGGAGGCCTTGGGTGACGATTACCCTTACCGCCTGCTGAAGCGCCAGAAGTATTTCGCCATTGATGAGTAAGCCTTCCCCTTTCCTAGCTCCTGATCCTCCCGTTGCTTTGGCTGATCCTTGCTCTGCAGGGCCCTTCCTGCCGAGCTCACGGAGATGGCTGAGGAGCCATCCCTCCAGGCTCCACCATCTCCACCGCCTTTGGGCGCTCCGAGTTCCAGCAGAGCACTCGCGGTGAGGCCGGCCGGTGAGGTGAGCCATCCTCTGGTGCATCACGGCCCTGCGCGCCTCACGACCCTCCTTCTCGAGCCTTCTCGGGGCATAGCCAGCCTGCCTTGGGCCTCGCGTCTGATCATGGATGGCGATTGGCTGAGGTCGGTCCTGCGCTCTTCATTGGGGGAGGGGCTGGCTCCTGGCCGGACTTCTGTCGAGGCGTGCCCGGCCATTACGAGGGTGCCAGCCCCCAGCCCCCTGCCCAGAGGGGGAGCGCTGATTCGTGGCCCCTGGCGCTTACTTGGGGCGGATGATGATGCAGAAGACGTGCTCGAGCGTGCCTAGAGGCGTCACGTTCTTCGCCAAGGGTTTCTCTGGAGGGCGGCTGACACGGTGAGCCAGCTTGGTGAAGAGCTTGATGATGAAGACGCGCGCCTTGAGGTTGAGGGCCTGCGCCTGGCTGAAGAGAGGCGTGAGCTAGAGGCAGCCGTTGCCCTTGCGCGCCACCAGCGTGACCTCGACAATGAGGAGGCTGAGGCGTTGCTCGCGGCCTCTCGGGAGGCCCGTTCCCAGGCCGTCGAGGAGGCCCGAGAGGCTGATCGGTGGCGTGAGGCGGTGGATGAGCGGTCGCGGGAACTCCTTGCCCGGTGCCACTCCCTGGAGCAGCAGGTGGAGCTGCAGGAGACAGCCCTTGCGTCGATGAAGGTGGCTTCGGTCGACCAGGCAGAGCTCCTGAGGCGTGAGGAGGCACTGACGCTGGAAGCTGCTGAGCGTGCACATGATCTTGAATGTCTGGAGATGAGAGAGCGCCTGGTGACACAGGCGGAGGATGACGTTGCTGCGCGCGAGGCCCGAGTCCTGGAAGAGGTTGAACGCGGGGTGACGACGGCCCGCTTGAATCTTGAGCGCGACTTTGAGGAGAGGCTGGGGTTGATCCGGGTCGAGGCTGAAGGCAGGACCGCCGCCCTGAGGCCCAAGCTGGAGGAAGCGGCACGGCGGGCCGCCGCTTCTCGGGCCGCCCTTGACGTAGCGCAGGAGGAACTGACTACCCCCCGCGCCGAGGTGCTCCTTCTCCGCTAGCGGGTGGACGAGGCTGAGGCTGTTGCGCGGCAGAACGAGGATGAGATACGCCAGCGGCGGATTCTGGAGCACGAGCATGGCACTATGCTCGCCAGGCTCCGGGAGAGAGCCAACGCGGCCTTGGGTAACATATGTGAGGCGGCTGTTGACCAGCCCCATGCAGTCAACTATTCTGCCAATCTTCAGTTCTTCCCCAACGTGGTGATGCAGCTGGAGGCGCGGTCGGTCGGTGCCAACAGGCTGGTGGAGGAGAGGAGTCGCGTCCTGCTCGGACGCGCCTTCTCTCGTGTCTTTAGCCACCTTCAGAACATGTTCCCCAACTTCGACTTTGACGCCGCCATCGCTCCAGTACACCAGGCCGTCCGGGGCGACCTGGCGCGCTAAGTGGAAGACAATGTGGATGCCCTTGTCAGGGCCTTTGCTTCTGATAACGACAACACGGTCGTGGCTGCTGATGAAGGTGACGTGGCGAACGGGCCTGGCGCCGCTGTCAGGGACGTGGAGGACGATGGCGAGGCCGGCGAGGCCAGCGATGATTTAGGAGGCGCCCGCGAGGATGCATTGGGGGATTTATTCGACTGACCGCGTGTTGTCCCTGCTTCCTTACCCTGCGCAGATAGAGTTTGGTCCTTGCCCTGAGGGTTGTAAGAGCATTTTGGGAGGGGGAGCCCCTCATGTAAAAACTCGTATTCAGCGTATCAGCAGATGCAATATCACTCGTACGCCTGCGCCAAGCGGCTGATTTTGCGACGAGCTGGTTGGCTTGTTTACCTTCGACGCGCGTGGGCCTCGAGTCAGCCTGCGGAGGGCTGTGGTGTCTCGAGCGTCTCCTGAACAAGCCCATCGAACCTATAATGAAAACCTCCTGAGAGGGCGCGGCGACGACAGTCCGGGCTGCACGCAAGCTAGGCCTGGCCCGGCTCGCTAGGGGCTCACGAGGGGAGGCAGCTGAAGCAAAGCGGTAACAAGAAAGCAAGAGATTGCTCGAACGAGACTAAACACCCCTTCCCCGAACACACGCAAATTCTCGAGCTCAAATCCAACTTAAATTCAACGGGGGAAAACGACAACCAAGGGGGAAAAGCAACAAAAGCAGAAAAAAGACCGCGTCCGGCACCTAGTCTAGTCTTGGATGTCTTCTCACCAGCGCGGAGCTAAGTGCTGCCACTGGGCGTGGGAGGGAGCCCCAGGGCCTGAGGCCGGCACCCCTGAGACTCCGGGGCGTGTACAGCCCCACTCATTATTACCTGAGAGTGTCACGGGGCAGCGAGCTTCACATGCACTGGGCTTTCTTCACAGGTACCGGCCTTGCTTCATATCGCCAGACGAGGGCCCCGCCTTGCGCCGCACTCTAGTGCCACCGACGATGACCGGAAACCAGGACGCCGCCGATGGGGTAGAGCGGTCGCTAGCGGTTCCCCCGACGACCACAGGTCCTCTGCCAGGGGCAGGCTCTGGGGCACCTCCCCAGCAGAGGGCCTACCTCCTGAGGACGCCTTGCTCTGAATGCCGCGGTGGTGATGTCGGATCTTGGCCCCTCTCCTGCAGCCCCCGGCGCCCTCCTCCTGAGGGGTAGGAAGCTGCGGGAGTGGGGCAGCCGCCTGTTGTCGTGACCTGCACCTCCCGCGATCCATGGTTGGCGTATGCCTGCTCCTGAGGAATTAGTGGTACCTGATACTCGTTGTTTCCAGCGTAGACAACGGGGCCTTCTCGGGGCTCCTGGAAGAGTTCAGCTTCTGGCGTCTAGTCTCCCCAGCTTGGGCCAAGGAGCGAGCCTTGTTCATACTCATGTGTGCGCCCTTGGTCCATCATGTGGGGCACGTACTCTTTTGGGGTCGCCATCCCGAAGGACGCGCCGTAGCGCTCTGCATGCCACGCAGTGCCCGCCATAGGCGGCAAATGGGGGATCATATAGTAATGGCTGCGATGTATATGTGCGCAGGTATATAAGGATCCGGCAGCCAACCAGTCTATTGAAGTTGCCGAACTGAGAAGGCAGATCGGATCTATTGATGCCAATATCACGCTGGTGAACAAACGGCTGGAAGAATCCTAGGGTATGTGCTCTACTTCCCTTATTATATTGTATAGGGAAATGCGAGAATGGCATAATGTTAATGCCCTGTGTATGCACTGCAGATGGTGCTGCTGCCGTGGAGGCCCTAAGGGCCGAACTTGCTCAGGCCAAGCAGCAAGCTCGGGCTAGCAATGCGGCTACCCAAAAGGCGGCCCATCGCCGAAGCGAGGAAAAGATAGCCGAAATGGCTGAAGAGTTGAAAAATGCCGCCGACCTGTATGTACTCCTTGAAAAGGAGAATAAGGCTAATTCGGCCGAGCTAGACAAGGCACTTAATGCCGCCAAGGAGATGCGGACCGAGATCCGGGGTATACGGGAGGAGCTTCAACAGGCCAACAAAATCGTGGCTGGGAGCTCCTACCTACTGCGGGCGAAATTTTTGGATCCCAAGTATGCTCCCCTAGCTGGGCGCTGGAGTCCTGGAGTCGCATATGCGGACTTGACGAATAGTACAGCTGACGCTGCCAAGTTCTTCGAGGATCAAAGTGATAAGGAAGTGGAGAAGCTTTTCTGGTTGCAATTCAATGCTCCCACTCGCTCGCTGCCGTTAAATGAGAAGGTGGCTGCCATGGCGGACCTTCATAGGCTGTCCGGGCTTGCAATGCGGCTTGTAATAGACCATCTTTGGCTGAAGGGGCCTAAGCCGGACAGCTACTTTGGTTTGGTGCAGCAATTCCTTGGGGTCGTGTCTCGGATTGACGCCATGAGGAGGTCGGCGTGCATAGAGGGTGTGCGGATGGCTCTTGCCCGCGCTAAAGCCTATTGGACGGATATGGAGGCCACCATTATAGCGACCCAGGATCCGGCGGGCGGCCAATATCCGGCCGAGCACTACTTGGTGTAGGCCACAGAAGGTGCCCGCCTAATAGAGGCGCAGTGCTCGAAGAATGTCCTCTTCGACTGATAAGTCGAATCATTGTAAGATACAATGTTTATTTTGATTACAAGGCTATATTTATACTTTTTGCCTGAAATTATGATTGTGTCCCCTGTACGGCCGTTTTTATATGTATAAGTAGTCCGAAAGATAGCAGTCGTTGGCTTCAGCCCCCACGCATACAATGCGGGGGTGTTCGCGAAAAAATATGCATAATCACACTTGATCCAACGTCTTGGTCCGTTAAGGAGGTGATCGCACGCCGAACTAGGCAACCAGACTATATAGCTGTAACACTTTCGCTTATCCATGGGAGAATTGTGGGGCTACTATGTAGCCCCTGGTACATTCGCGTGCATCCGAATACGGGCACGTGTGTACATGGCCGAGAAACGGCCCTTCGTTAATGCGGAGGAATCTTTAGAGATTTCGGTGAGTCTTCGAGTGGTTGAACAGTCTCTCGCTGTATCATGACAGTCAGTTTTTTGGCTTTCTCTACTAAGGCGCTCATCCGGAATAACCAGTGCACAATCGCAGTAGTTCTCCTTTGGCCTGCCTAAGCCGATAATAACGGAACATAAGGCAGCAACCCCAGGAGCCGGGCAAACCCAACATTTGACCAAAGACATGATTCGGAGATGATGCATATAAGGCCACACTCCTGATGTCGAACACTCCCGAAGGTATTCGGTCTTTGTGAAAGAAAACAGGCTGACGAAAGCCTGCTATAAACCCTAAGGTTCCAGGTACGTGCGATGAATCTGTCATGGCGAAATGCCCATAACGGCAGTATCCTCTATGGGTATGAAACCCATGGGATGGTTAAACAACAAGAGGCAGTAGAAAAGGTTTACACAGGGGCTTAATCTAAAAATAAACCTGTTGAACGGGGCCCTGTTGCACGTCTGTGCCTTTGTCTCCGTTGTGCCGTATCCTGGAAGGGTATCGCGTCTACAGTTGTCTGTGAAAAAAAAGGAAACTCGTAGGAGAGTAGAACGTAAGTATGCGATGGATAATAAAAGTGTTAGATACTGGTCTGCCAATAAGGTTGAGCCAAGTGTGGGGCTGTATTAAATATTTATAGCCCCTGGTTTCTGCAATGGGAATACATATATGGTGCCCTGGTTGAATTTTATCCGGGCTACCGGACTCGTCTAACTGTGTTTGTGGTCTTAATGACCAGTCATGTTTATGATATTTGAAGGCATCTTACAGTCCGACCGCCAGGGCCGTCGCGTGCTCCTATGTGCGTGAAGAGTGCTCTGTGATTCCGCTAACGGTGATGACGCCACGTGGACCGGGCATCTTGAGTGTAAGGTAGCCATAATGCGGCAATGCGTTGAAGCGGGCGAAGGCCGTTCTTCCAAGCAATGCATGATAGACGCTTTGGAAGGGGCGATGGTGAAGAGTAGTTCTTCGCTTCTAGAGTTGCATGGGGAGCCGAATGTTACTTCCAGCATGACGGAGCCCCTGCCATAGGCTTCAATGCCTGGTATCAACCCTTCAAAGGTGGTGTTGCTTTGGCTAATTCTGGATGGGTTTATCCCCATTCTGCGGACAGTGTCCTCGTATATTAAATTGAGACTACTGCCACCGTCCATAAGGACATGGGTGAGACAGTATCCGTCGATTATTGGGTCAAGCACCAAGGCCTGTGATCCTCCGCGTCGAATACTAGTTCGATCATCCATGTGATCGAAAGTGATCGGACGAGACATCCAGTAGTCAGATTTGGGTACGATGGACTCGGCATCGTGCATGTCTCTGAGCGTGCGTTCTTGCCTTCTCGTGAATGTGTGAGTCGCGTGGATCATGTTTACTGTTTTAACCTTTTGCGGGAATTTTTTCTGTCCCCCAGTGTTTGGCTGGCGAGGCTCGTCCTTGTCTTCACTTGGTGTTTCCCTCCCTTTGTGTTCGGCATTTAGTTTGCCGGTCTGCTTAAAGACCCAGCACTCTCTATGGGTGTGGTTTGCAGGTTTCTCCAGGGTACCATGAATTTGGCATAGTCTGTCCAGGACTCTGTTCAGACCGGACGGTCCCTCTTTACTGCCTTTAAATGGCTTCTTTTGTTGAGAGCCCCTGAATCCGGCATTAACCGTTGTGTTATCCGGGCTTTCTTCCTTGTTTTGGCGTTTGTGTTTATTACGCCGTGGCTTCCCGTTGCCATCCCTTATTTCGGATGTGTTGGGGTCACTGGTGCCTTTACGGGCTAACCATCTATCTTCACCTACGCAAAAGCGGGTCATAAGGCTTGTTAAAGCTGCCATTGTCATAGGCTTTTCTTGGCCGAGGTGTCTGGCGAGCCATTCATCACGGATGCTGTGTTTGAATGCCGCTAAGGCTTCGGCGTCCGGACAATCGACAATTTGATTCTTTTTAGTGAGGAATCTGTTCCAAAGCTTGCGGGCGGACTCTCCGGGTTGTTGGATTATGTGACTTAGATCGTCTGCGTCCGAAGGCCGGACATAAGTACCTTGAAAGTTGGCCCTGAAAGCGTCCTCGAGTTCCTCCCAACTCCCAATTGAGTTTTTGGGGAGGCTTTTCAACCAGTGCCGAGCTGGTCCCTTCAACTTGAGGGGAAGGTATTTGATGGCGTGGAGATCGTCCCCACGAGCCATGTCAATATGCAGGATAAAATCCTCGATCCAGACCCCTGGGTCTGTCGTTCCGTCATATGCCTCTATGTTCACAGGTTTAAAACCTTATGGGAATTCATGGTCCAGTACTTCTTCGGTGAAGCACAGGGGGTGAGCAGCCCCTCTGTATCTGGATGCGTTGTGGCATGTACTCGGCTGTTGTTGTGTCCGGAGTTTATTCCGAACTGGTATGTGGCTTGTATTAGCGTTTGGGTGACCATAGTCCCTCGCCGGGGTGTGTCCTTTAGATCCATAGATGGACCTGGCTGCACCGTCCTTCTTATCCAGCTTCTCATGTTGATCGTGCGCGGTGCCAGTAGCCGCTCTGTTGTGGTTGTGAAGCGGTACGTCTGGTCTCCTGGTTGTATTATTCTTTGGTGGAACGTCCTCGTCGTCGAATTCTGGCAGCAACTTGCATTTTGGATAGCTCTTTGTATGGCGATCATCGCCATATCTTTCTTTGGTGTCTAGCACTTTGTTCCATCTGCGGCTGAGCTTTTCCTGTGCGGCCTTAAGCCGTTGTTTCTGCTTCTTTAGACTTCTTGCTGTGGCCATAAGCTTTCGGTGGAGGTTGTCTCGTTCCACTCGTTCTTCCGGGATGATGAATGCATCGTCGTCCGGACTGTGTTCCTGTTCTGGGTGGTTTCATGAGCTCGTCCCTCTGGGTCATTGTGATCGGATATTTGCTCCGAACTTGGTTTGGCGTGACCTGCCTCCTCCTGCTCCTTCGCTGGGTCCGTGTGGTCATTACTGCCTTCTGGTATGTCGACCCTTCTTGCGCTTTTGTCGCTATTTTTGTTGTTGCTGGATTTGAGCGACGTCTGTGCCGCTGTTTTGGCTTTTGCCCGGGTGTTTTATCCTCCGGACTATCATCGTCGTCCTTCTTGGGCGTATCCACCATGTATATGTCGTGTGACAAGGTAGTAGTCCCGTGCCCTAGAGATTCTGAAGCTTCCCTGCATCTTCGTCCATACCGTCGATGTCTTCGGGGTCGAAGTTAAGAACGTCGATTAAATCATCGATCGTGGCAATGAAGTGGGTGGTGGGTGGGCAACGAATTCCTTCGTCGCCTGCTTCCCACTCAGGCCAGACATAGTTCGGCCTAGAGCCTCCTGACAAAGAGAGATACTTTAATAAGTTCAGCATGTCGCCAAAGGGCGAGTGCTGGAAGATGTCCGCGGCGGTAAACTCCATTACCGGAGCACAACCTGGTTTGACTGGCTCGAAGGTATGCGGACCAGAACCAACAACCGGATACGAGTCCGGGGGCCCGGGGTTACAGGCCTCCACAGAGGTGAGACCTGTGTTCGGCTCCACCGCCGATGAGTATGCGGCCTGCGGGGCGGGGTCTACCCCTCCGTCCTTAGGCAACGTAACCTGCTCCGGATCTGGATCCGGGGCTACTGCTGGGGTGATATCCCGAGCATTGCCCGATGGCGGGTCTAGGCCGTGCTCGTCGTGACTGTCCGGCGCTCCTGGCACAGGGCCAAATCCGTCGAAGATCAAGTCTCCGCGAACATCCGCCATGTAGTTCAAGTTTCCGAACCTGATCTGGTGGCCCGGGGCGTAGCTGTCGATTTGCTTCAGTTGGCCAAGCAAATCGGCCCGCAGCGCAAAGCCGCCGGACACAAAAATCTGTCCGGGAAGAAAAGTCTCACCCTGGACCGTGTTGTTGAGGATTGACGACATAGAGGAACTCTCAATGAAAGCACCAATGTCGGTGTCAAAACCAGCGGATCTCGGGTAGGGGGTCCCGATCTGTGCGTCTTAGGCTGATGGTAACAGGAAGCAAGGGACACAATGTTTACCCAGGTTCGGGCCCTCTAGATGGAGGTAAAACCCTACTTCCTGCTTGATTAATATTGAAGATATGAGTAGTACAAGAGTAGATCTACCACGAGATCGTAGAGGCTAAACCCTAAGAGCTAGCCTATGATGGTATGATTGTAATTGTGATCGGCCTACTAAGGACCATCCTCTCCGGTTTATATAGACACTGGAGAGGGCTAGGGTTTACATGGAGTCGATTACAAGGAAGGAAATATAATATCCGAATCGCCAAGCTTGTCTTCAACGCAAAGGAGAGTCCCATCCGGACACGGGCCGAAGTCTTGAGTCTTGTATCTTCACGCTTCAATAGTACGGACGATGTATACAGCCCGGCTGTCCGGATCCCCCCTAATCCAGGACTCCCTCACCGCCCACAACTCTTTGTGTTCTACTCGTGCATATCATCTATGCATAGACCTGGCTCGGATGACACTATTGGGGAACATTACATGGAAAACAAAAAATTTCTACGCACACACAATATCTATCAAGGAGATGCATAGCAACGAGAGGGGGAAAGTGTGTCTATGTACCCTCGTAGACCGTAAGTGGAAGTGTTTTACAACGCGGTTGATGTAGTCGAACTTTCTTCGCGCTCCAACTGATCTAGTATCGAACGCACAACACCTTCGCGTTCTGCACACGTTCGGCTCGGTGACGTCCTCGACCTTCTTAATCCAGCAAAACGACGAGGTAGTAGATGAGTTACAGAAGCATGGTGACATGGTGATGGTGATGGTGAAGTTATCTCCGCAGGCTTCGCCTAAGCACTACGACAATTTGACCAGGGGTGTAAACGGTGGAGGGAGGCGCCGCACACGGCTAGGCAATAGTATTTTGTATGCTAGGAGCCCCCCTCATCATATATAGGTGGTAGGGAGGGAGGAGTAGCCATAGGAGGTGCCTAAGTAGGAGGAATCCTACTTGGAGTCCCTCCCAAGCCGCACCCCCTCCCATATATATAACCGAGGGGGAAGGAAAGAGGGGGGAGAGGGAAGGAAGTAGGAATCCTAACCCACACTTTCCTTGCCCTCCCCTCTTTCCTTCTCCTCCTCATAGGGCTGGCCACTATAGTGGCGCACCAGCCCCTTGTGGGCTGGTGTGTTCCCTCACTTGGCCCATAAGGCCCATATCTTTGTCGGGGGTGCCCGAAACTCCTTTCGGTGACCCGATAAGTACCCGGTACCCTCCAAAACACTTTCAGTGTCAGAATACCATCGTCCTATATAACAATCTTTACCTCTTGACCATTTTGAGACTCCTCGTCATGTCTGTGATCTCATCCTGGACTCCAAACAACATTTGGTCACCAAATCATATAACTCATATAACACTATATCGTTCACAAACGTTAAGCGTGCGGACCCTATGGGTTTGAGAACTATGTAGACATGACCGAGACACCTCTCTGGTCAATAACCAATAGCGGAACTTGGATGACCATATTGGCTCCTACATATTCTACAAAGATCTTTATCAGTCGAACCGTCATGACAACATACGTAATTCCCTTTGTCCATCGGTATGTTACTTGCCCAAGATTCGATCATCGGTATCTCTATACCTAGTTCAATTTCGTTACCGACAAGTCTCTTTACTCGTTCCGTATACATCACCTTGTGACTAACTCCTTAGTCATTTGCTTGCAAGCTTATGATGTGTATTACCGAGAGGGCCTAGAGATACCTCTCTAATACTCAGAGTGACAAATCCTAATCTCGATCGATGCGAATTCAAGAAACACTTTCGGAGATACCTGTAGAGCATCTTTATAATCACCCAGTTATGTTATGACGTTTGATAGCACATAAGGCATTCCTCCGGTATCCGGGAAATAAGTATTTGACATGAAGAAAACAGTAGCAATAAAATTGAGTGATCATTATGCTAAGCTAACGGATGGGTCTTATCCATCACATCATTCTCCTAATGATGTGATCCCGTTATCAAATGACAACTCATGGCCATTGTTAGGAAACCTTAATCATCTTTGATCAACAAGCTAGTCTAGTAGAGGCTCACTAGGGACACAATGTTTGTTTATGTATTCACACATGTATTTAAGTTTCCGATCAATATAATTCTAGCATGAATAATAAACCTTTATCATGAATAAGGAAATATAAAATAACAACTTTATTATTGGCTCTAGGGCATATTTCCTTCATAATATGTAGTGGGCCCTTACTTAATATGGGCCCTAGGACGCAACACCTTTTGCCATGGCCAAGGGCTAGTCATGTTTCTATTCTTTCAATGAGTCATTACGTGCTAAATTTTTTCCCTTATTAGTCAACCTCATTTCTAGCTTAATCAGAATAGTTCATTTTCCTTAAATATTATATCTTATTATTTTGTAGATTTCAAATCTCTGATCATTTTACAAATCAGATAGGCCAATGATAAAATTATGTAATTAAAAATAATAATAACTAGTCATTTTTTATGGTTTGATAAAATACAACAACAAATCTTTTAGTCTCAAGTAAATTGGTGTAGGCTAGAGATGAAACCCAACAAAATCTTGTGAGAACCCAAAAGAGAAGAGAGGAAGTACATTTAAACAAAGTGAAGTAAATTAAAGTACATTAAGGTTCTGGTACGTGGATTGTTGACTTACATGTAGTCATATCAAGATTCAAATCCCTGGCTACATTCCAAGCTTTCAAGACCCTTTTTACAGCTGACATGGTGGCTTTTCAAGGCTCCTTTAGTTTTACAACTTTTCTTGATAAATTGTGAAATGTAATATATTCTTGATTTTCTTAAATATCCACATTTTTGTAGACAAGCCAACTGAACACTTTCAGCCACTTCCTGAGTTTGAACCTATTGTAACTCGGGTGTAGCATCTGTTTATTTGTTACAGTTAGCATGTTGTATATAACGATATAATTATATAGCATGAGAATATGTTGATGGACTATCTGTACAACAGGCTACAGAGCGTCCGGATGAGGTCGTGCAATGGACTGAGAATTCTTCGGTTGAAAACAACAAATTTTATGTTTCAGTGCAATACTAAACAGATGCCAAGAGGGTAATTTCATTGTTCTTGTACACATGCTATTTCATAAGCTTTTCCTCACATTTCATGTGTCTTTGTTGTATGTACGACCATAAACTAGTCAAAGACACTGTCAACAACGTCTTGAGTGACTTCCCTGCTCTCAAGCCGGCTTCCAATGAAAAAGTAAGTAGATTCACTTGGCAAGCCATGAATTGTAAATGTTGCTGGTTGAATTCATCACATCCGTGTTCTATGTTATAATTCTACTGGTTTTGAAGCTTCGTCCAAAGCTGAAGTTTGACAAAGGAGATGTAGTGGATCATCGATTCTAATATGTGCCTCAGCATCTCCATATGGAAAGCTCTCGGGGAAAAATAAGATGCATCTACTCAACCATAAAAAACCATTGAATAATACAACATGCTGAAGTGCGGGAAGGGGGTGGGGCAAGTGCCCCCGTCCACCCCATAATAGTATTGATGCTATGTTCTGCAAATTATTTTTTATACTCTATTCCCTCCGATCCTTTATACTCTGCTCTAAGTTTTTCTCATTTTTTCCCATCACAGTCTACGTGTTAGCCCCCCCCCCCCCCCCCTCTTTTTTCCGATATTGCGCCTTAAATGGCATGGTGCCTTTATGGTTTCAAACACATGTTGCGGCGCATGCAGAGAGCGTCTCGTGATCCCAGGGCACGGTTCCTGCATGGTAGCTTAGCTTTATTATGAAGATCTCCCAGCAAGGTGTAGGTTATGCTCTTTGTGATCCCATGCAGTTTCTCCAACAAATAGCAGTCAAGCGTCATACTTCACTGTTTTCCTCTAACACCGGTACATCAAGAAATAATCACTCTTAGTCTAGTAGTAGATCCTAACCTCCTTACATACTAACATCAGCCCCTTGCTTCTACCATCATTGAGAATGTCTTGGACTGGGTCTTTTTTTACCTCAAAAGAAGAAAGAACACGCTACCATGGTTTGCCTTTGTGCATCTACCACAGTACACTTCTTCATTTCTTTTCATTTCCATTTTTTGCGATATTATATTTATCCACTCAAAATTAACTACAATATTATATTTGTTCCAAGTCAAACTTTTAAAATTTTAATCATATTGTTTAACAATATATCAACAGCTACAAAACCAAATAAGTTTTATTGTAGATTCATCAAATAAAATATTTGTGTACTACATGTATTTAATGTTGTATATGTTACCATATTTTTTAAACATTTGGTCATATTAAAAGTTCTCACTTAGATAAAGTTGAACTCCTGTTTTTGTTCTATTAAAAGGGAACCCTCCTCCGGTTACACGTAAGGATTTTTGTTGCAACCAGAACACACACCCACCTCAGGCAACCAGCTAAGAAAGACAACCCAAGTCACCAGAACAGAGAAACAACAAAACATTTTGCGCGGAGTTTAAACAAGGGCCCTTCAACATTATGAATTGCAAAATCTGGCAAAGATGTGTGCAACACTGGTTGCTTCACTAACAACAAAATTAGCAGGGTCAGTAACGAAAAATGATCCCTCTGAGTAGTTAAAGAAGCACAACAAAATTAGCAGGGTCGGTAACGAAAAATGATCCCTCTGAGTAGTTAAAGAAGCACTAAGATAGTTCATACGTACCACCACGAGGCACAGGGTTTAGGAGTTCAGTTAAAAATGCCGAGGCATAACTGTTTGAAAATGCAAAAGTTTGACATGCAAACCATTTCGTAGGTTTGTGCTAGCACATATGCCATAATAAGTAAGCACGTAGTTTTTTTTAAAAGGAGGACGACCTTCTGCCTCTGCATCTGGACGATGCATTAGTGCGTGCAAATATGCAAATTTAGATATGGTTCTTCTGTTTGGTCAGTCCTATGCATTTTCAACTTTCTAAATTCTTACCCTTTTTCGTAGGCACCAACCGTAGAACACCGCAGTACCCCTTTCAATCGGGATCTTTACCAGCTTGGATTTGGTTCTCTGATCTACGTCTCGCCGCTTCTTCTGCCACACATACATGGAGGAACAAGTTGAAGCACATCTTTTTTGGTGCTTGGGTTGCTCCTACACGACATTCCTCAGAATTCAGCTGATCAAGTGAAGTCAAAGTGATCTAAACCAAAATCACTCACAAGGACGACAGCAAGTTTTTGATGCGCCTTGATACTCCCTCAGTCCGGAAATACTTGTCGGAGGAATGGATATATCTAGGCATATTTTAGTTTTAGATACATCCATTTTTATTCATTTCTCCGACGAGTAATTCCGGACGGAGGAAGTACAATACAAGACCGTGCATTTTCAATGGCGGTCAGCAACACATGTTTGTACAAAACTTCTGAAGAATGCGACCCTCTTCAACGAGAGAGAAATCTTTTTGGGCAGGCGGGGCCTAGTTCCAACTTGTGACGAATTTCCAATGCCGCCAACTCCTGTTGAGTGAATCCAGCAACCAGCTGCGATCTTCCTGACATGAGAGCGCTTGGAAACAGAAATGGTTCAAAAGCTCATTGTTCGTGTGGTTGCAAATCATCTGTTTCTTCCTGTGATTCATAAGCCATATTTCCACATATAAGGATCGTTTCTACTTGTGTGCCAACCTATATTGCCAAACGAGCTAGCTAGCCAAACGAAAATGCTTGGCAAGGATTTGTCTTGTCCATTTACCTCACAGCTCAAGTACTGACAAGTAAAGAGAAAAAATCTTGAGTTAAAAATTACTCTCTCCGTCCCATAGTGTAGATGAAAGCGAAGTGCTGACAGGACGGAGTTAGTTGCTTCGTCCACTATCCAATACCACTAGAACTTTTGCTTGTGTGTGTAGTTCTTATGCACATCTTTCCTTTTTTTCACTTCTGAAAGCAATTGTACCTACAGAATACTGCACCCTTCCAGACGAAAAAGGCCAAGTTAAGAAAGCACGCACACAACGCATGATGCGCTTTTTGAGGGACAAGGAAATGGATATTTTGTACTTGCCAGGAAACCCCAGAAGTTCCAGCAAGAAACCTCTTACCATACTTACGATAGCATAAATATCTATCTATTCGGATTGTGCTGATCCATTGGAGTTTTTGGCACGAGGGAAATGAATCACCTGCGTGTCCCGTTCCTTCCAGAGAAAGATGGTTTGCAATGCAAGAATGCAACGCAGCATATATATTTGTCCATGGGAATTAAGCCGTTGCGTGCGGAATTATTCGGCGCCATGCATGTCAATGCGTGATTGCTTTGGATGCGATTGCTTGTCAGCCAACGGCAGGCAGGCTCGCCAGTAATCCCCAAGCCTAATATTCTCTGTTATGAACGTAACCACACGGTTTAACTTAATTATCTATATATTCTGCTGCTAATAATACTGCCACCCTGCTTTGGTATGTATCTCGTCAACATCCAAGAGTCGGCTCCGCGCCCGCGCGGACATGACAGAAGGAAATGCTCGTTGACTCCTGCAGCACCATAGGGTATAGATGAGGTAAAACCCATCGCGCAACCTGGCGTTGAAACTGTAGAGGAATAGGATGCAAACCACAATGTATTGATGGGTGCATATGCATAAGTATATATAGTACATAGGGCAAGTCATATCCTCAACTATACACAAGGAGGAGACTTGGAGTACAAGAATACATGTGCTAGGTACATATCTCAACACCCCCCCCCCCCCCCCGCAGTCGAAGCGACACCGTTGCTGACGCAGAGACTGGACCGGAATTCCTCGAAAGACGTCGTAGGCAAGCCTTTGGTCATGATGTCAGCAAATTGTTGGGAGGTCGGAACGTGCAGATCACGCACATGGCCAAGAGCCACCTGGTCCCGAACAAAATGGATATCAAGCTCGATGTGCTTGGTGCGACGATGATGAACCGGGTTGGCGGAGAGGTAGACGGCGGAGACGTTATCGCAGTAGACGACCGTGGCCTTCTCAATAGGACAGGAGAGCTCGTGGAGAAGCTGGCGAAGCCAGGAACACTCAGCGGCAACATTAGCCACAGCGCGATACTCAGCCTCGGCGCTCGACTGCGAAACGGTGGGCTGCCGCTTGGACGACCACGACACCAGGGACGGCCCAAGGAAGATGCAGTAACCCGAAGTAGAGCGACGAGTGTCGGGGCAGCCAGCCCAGTCGGCGTCGGAGTAGGCGACCAAATCAGTGGCAGCGGAGGCGCGCAGAGTCAGACCAAGGTCCATAGCACCGCGGATGTAGCGTAGAATCCGCTTAACGGCAGTCCAGTGAACATCTCGAGGGGCATGCATATGCAAGCAGACTTGCTGAACCGCGTACTGAAGCTCCGGTCGGGTGAGAGTGAGGTACTGGAGAGCACCAACAATAGACCGGTAAAAACCAACATCGGGAGCAGGAGCACCATCAGTAGCAGAGAGCTTGGACTTTGTGTCGACAGGAGTGGCGGCCGGTTTGCAGTTAAGCATGTCGGCACGGTCGAGGAGCTCATGAGCATACTTCCGTTGATGAAGAAAGAAACCATCAGAACGACGCACCACCTCAACACCGAGGAAGTAGTGCAAGGGACCCAAATCCTTGATGGCAAACTCAGCACGGAGACGATCAGTAAGCCGGCGAAGAAGCTCAGAAGTGCATGCTGTCAGGATGATGTCGTCAACATAGAGAAGCAAGTACGCCGTGTCGGTGCCCTGGTGATAAACAAATAGCGAAGCATTGGAGCGTGTGGAGCGGAAGCCGAGTTGGTGAAGAAATGCTGCGATGCGCTGGTACCAGGCACGAGGGGCCTGCTTGAGCCCATATAATGAGCGTGAGAGCAGACACACATGATCAGGACACGCTGGGTCAACAAACCCCGTAGGCTGCTGACAGAAGACCTGCTCCTTAAGATGACCATGGAGAAACGCGTTGGAGACGTCCATCGGATGAACCGGCCAGGCACGAGAGACCGCCAACTGTAAAACAGTGCGGATCGTCCCGGGCTTAACAACCGGAGCGAAGGTGTCGGTGAAGTCCACACCGGCGCGTTGCCGGAAACCACGAACAACCCAGCGCGCCTTATAGCGGTCAAGGGAGCCATCGGGACGAAGCTTGTGCTTGAAGACCCACTTCCCGGTGATCACGTTAGCGTGACGAGGCCGGGGAACAAGCTGCCAGGTCCGGTTCCGCTGCAAAGCCTCGAACTCCTCCTGCATCGTGGCCAGCCATAGGGGATCGCGAAGGGCGGCCCGAACGGAGGACGGCAGCGGAGAAGGAGCGGTCATCGAGGCAGTGAAGATGTAGTCATCCGCAGGGTAACGCGAGCTCGGGCGGAAAACGCCGGCACGCGAGCGCATAACGGGACCGGCCGGAGGTGGCGGTGAGGGCGCGACGTCGGGAGACCGAGGCGGTGTCGGTGCAGCGCCCGGCGAGGCCGCAGCGTCGGGAGACCGAGGCGTCAGTGCGGCGCCAGGCGATACCGCGGCGTCGGTACACCTAGGCGGTGTCGATGTAGCGCCAGGCGAGGCCACAGCGTCAGGGGACCGAGGTGGCGTCGGTGCGGCGCCAGACAAAGCCGGCCCAGCATGCGACCGGGCAGACGGCCCAGCAGGGGGCCCTGCATGCGGCCCAACATGGGAAGGGGAGGACCGAGGGGGCGTCGACGCGGCTCCGGGCAAGGCCGGCCCATTAGGCAGAGGCGATGGGGGCGTCGAGCCAGAGGAAGCCGCGGACGGCTCCGATCCCGAGGGGGGCGCCGGGGCACCCAAGGCCGGCAGAAAGCGGCGGCGCGGAGGGTGGCCCGCCGCGGGTGATGGAGAGGGTGCCACCTGTTCTTGTGCAAAGGGGAAAACGAGCTCATCAAAGTACACGTGGCGGGAGGTGATGACACGATGAGACACGGGGTCATAGCAGCGATAACCCTTAGTGTTGGCCGGATAACCGAGAAATACACATGGAATGGAGCGAGGTGCGAGTTTATGAGGTGCGGTGGCGGTGGAGTTAGGGTAGCAACGGCAACCGAAAATACGGAGGCCATCGTAGGAAGGAGGAGTGCCATAAAGAAGATGATGTGGCGCATAGTGCCAACGTGGTCGACATGGTCGGAGGTTGATGAGGAGGGTGGCGGTGGCGAGGGCATCAGGACAGAACTGAGAAGGCATATAGGCATGGAAAAGGAGGGTACGCACACACTCATTGAGGGTGCGTAGGATGCGTTCAGCACGGCCATTCTGCTGAGAGGTGGATGGACACGTGAGAAGGAACACGGTGCCATGAGAAGAAAGAAGATGACGAATGGTTAGGTTGTCGAATTCTTTGCCGTTGTCGGTCTGAAGTGCTAGTATGGGCCGCCCAAACTGTGTGGAGACATAAGCATAAAATGCAATGAGGGTGGCAGCAACATCGGATTTCCTACGAAGAGGAAATGTCCACACAAAGTGAGAGTAATCATCCAGTATAACGAGATAGTAAAGATAGCCAGAATTACTGGGAACTGGAGAGGTCCATACATCGCTGTGAATTAACTCAAACGGGAAAGAAGCAACTGTGGATGATGCACTAAAAGGAAGGCGAACATGTTTGCCTAACCGGCAGGCTTCACATGAGTGAGCGGCCGTTTTATTACATGAAAAAGAAAATCCTCGCATTATTTGACGAAGTGAAGAAGTGCTAGTATTCCCAAGACGAGCATGCCAAAGGTCAACGCCGGCGGAGAGAGCTCGAGGACCACCCAGAGATGATGGCGATTGAACTGGGTAGAGATCGCCAGGACTGTCACATCGGTGAAGAATCATCCTGGTGCGAGCGTCCTTAAAAGAAAAGCCAACTTCGTCAAATTCCACAGTTACAGAGTTATCACGAGAGAGATTACAAACGGAAACTAAGTTCTGAATTAAATGAGGAGAGACAATGACATTGTTAAGAGAAAGAGGTCGAGAGGTGGAGGGAAAACTAGCAGAGCCAACATGCGATATAGGAAGACCAACACCGTTGCCGATGATGATGCGGGATGAAGTGGAAGTAGGAAAGACAGAGGAGAGGTTACCCGGGTGAGCAGACAAATGAGCTGTGGCGCCGGAGTCCATGAACCAATCGCCGCCACCGCCAGAGTATGGTGGCGACCGCTGCAGTGCGGCTAAGAGTGCCGGGTCCCAAGCGCCAGGAGCGGGCTGCGGGGCGCTGTACATGCCGTAACCAGGGGCGTTGTATGCAGCGCCATATGCGCCGTAGGGAGATGCAGCCGGTGGGGCGGGTGGCCCGCCGTAGGCGCCAAGAACACCCGGCTGGGGTACGGCCAGAAGGGCCTGGTGAGAGGCGGGGCGAGGGCCAAGAATCCCTGGGGAGGGGGGTCGCGGCACGGGCATGTTGTACGCATGCACGACCCCCGTCCAGGAGTTGTAACCGCCGGCCCATGGGGGCGGGGGCTGCTGCTGTCCGCGGGGCTGGCCACCACCGCCACCGCCACCGCCTTGGCGCTGACCGCCGCCGCCTTGGCGCTGACCGCCGCGACCGCGCCGCCGATTCCCACCGGTGCGTGTCGGTTGGGGCGGCTGTGGAGCCGGGGGAGGCAGCGGGTGAGGCGCGACAGGCTGGGGACGGGGCGCCGATGTTGGTGTAGGGGCGCCGTTGGAGAGACCAGCGGCGAGGGCGGTGTGGGCAGCACGGGTGCGTAGATGCTTCATCCGCCACTCCTCATGGCGAAGATAGGCCACCGCCCGCTCATAGGTGGGGTTGGCCATAAGGGTGAGGTTGGAGGCCGCAGTGCCGAAGTCCTCGTTGAGGCCGGCAGTGAGCGTCGAGAGAAGAAGCTCGTCGCCCACCTTGAACCCGACGTCGTTGAGCTCGTCGGAGAGGGTCTTGAGCCGGAGACAGTAGGCGTCGATGGTGGAGTCGTTCTGGTGACACCCAAAAAATTCCTGCTGCAAGAAAACAATCCGTTGGAGCTTATTGTCGGTGAAGAGGCCATTGATCTTAGTCCACACCGTGTAGGCATCGTCCCCATCGCGAACGACGGTGTGGAAGATGTCTGGAGAGACGGTGAGGAAGAACCACCGGATGAGGGTGGCATCGATGGCCAGCCAGTTGCCGTCGCGTTTACCGGTGAAGAAGTTGGCGAGACTGTCCACGTGGTCACGGAGATTGAACTCACGGAAAAGGAGATTGAAGTAGGTTTTCCAGGCGTAGTAGTTGGCGGAGGTGTGGGAGAGGATGATGGGGACGTGCTCGGAGAGGGAGATGTTGCAGATGTCGGTGGCGAGTGGCTCATCGGGTTCGGTGCCGTAGGAGGAGTCGAAGGGGTTGCTGGGGCCGGTGGAGGTGGAGCGGTGCGACATGGCAGCGAGGTGGAGCGGTGGTGGCGCGGTGTAGGGTTAGGGTTTGGGGGGGGAGCGGCACACGGGGTTAGGGTTTGGGAAGGAGTGCGGCGGCAGGTTGGGGGGAGGAGTAGAGGGGCACGGCGGCAGGGGCGCGGTGATGGGGCGCGTCGGCAAGGGTGCGGCGGCGCGAGGCGGGAGTAGCGGCGGCGGCCAGGAGGCAACGGCGGCGCGGCTGGGAGAGGATCGGGGTTTAGGCTGATACCATGTAGAGGAATAGGATGCAAACCACAATGTATTGATGGGTGCATATGCACAAGTGTATATAGTACATAGGGCAAGTCATATCCTCAACTATACACAAGGAGGAGACTTGGAGTACAAGAATACATGTGCTAGGTACATATCTCAACAGAAACAATACCATGCAGACATCTGTATCTGTTTTTTTAAATGAGGTTTAAACCCCCGCCTCTGCATCAATGCTATGCATATAGCCATTTTTATTAATTATTCAGTAGAGTACAAAACGAAGGCAAACATGACCGAATCATTACAAGATCGATAGTCGCCTTCGGCAGTACTCCATGCCAGTGCCAAAAGGCCCTAGCAGATTGGTGGGACGCCTTCCCACCTTAAACCACCGTCACGGCCGTCAAGTGGACGCCCATGTCTCGATGCGGAACTGGCCGCTGCTACTCCACACCGGCGCCAGTCACACTGCAGCATGCTCCATACCGTCAGAGCCGCTGCTCTGGAGCTAGAAGTCGACGGGGAACCACCACGGTGCCCCTTGCTCACCAGCGTGGGACTCCATCGCTCACGCCTCGAGCATCCTTGTGCGATGGCTGATGCCCTCGCATCGGACGAAAATCCACTTTGAGCCGGCATCGAGTGCCGCACACGACCACCGCCGCTAAGGCGATGCACTTGAATATGCACTGTTGTACCACCTGATCTCCTTATCGCGGTCATCGAGGGTCGCCAACCCCACCGCAATGACCAACGGAGGCCACCGCCCCCGCCGCCATGACAACCCGTGCATCCGTTACCGACGATGTTGTGTGTGTCGTCGTCTCTACGAATGCAGGCACCACCGTCTTCACCTCTATCGCACGCCGGGGCACCGGCACCGACATATCGGCGCACGACAACAAAGCGACATCGTCCGGATCTGCCCCGTCCGTGGGCGCCTCTGGTATTGCGATCATAGTCGCCCGTATATCAACGACACCCATATCGCTTGTCTGAAGATATCACTTGTTTATGCACGATCGTTGCAGGACAGGAGCACGCACGCACGCACGCACGTCGGCGAACAAAATCAAAATCAAAATTCTACGCATCTCACGCGTGCGTAGTTAATTTCTCATGCTAAAACATTTCGTGGAGCGGGGGCAGCAGTGGCGGAGCCAGGATTTTCGATATGGGTATGCGTGGTAAAAAAATTTGCTTCACGACATTGTAAGAAATAGAAAATTTCATAATAATAACAAAAGAAACATGTTACATAGTGATGGCGGCATACGGGGCATGGTGGGCAGTCTCACAAATTCAAATATTCGAATTCAGAAATTTATATGCATGAGATTCACCTTGCTTTCTCTGTACTGCTTCACAAGTTTTCTAGCGAGCCAATGCAAACAACATCCAAAATTTACTGGATGCTACAATAGGTCAATCGAAACAAAATTAGGGAGTGAAAACAATCATCTCTTCTTATCTAACAAATAGGAGAAATCAAGATTGAACACTCGCTGACTCAAAAAAAAACAATCACAGGAATCGGTGCCTGATATGTGTGCACCGGTGGTGCCGCGGCGGCCGCCGTTTCTCAATTGGAGGCGAAGCAGCGAACAGGCGCGAGAAGATCGATCTGCTAAATCCAAGATGGCAGATCGGGGACTATGCCGATGGCAGATGCGGGCATGCGGCGCAACGATGTGCGTCACAGGCGGCGGAGGAGGCGCAGCGCAGCGCAGCGGCGGTTGAATCGAACGATCGAGGCGACACGTTCCAGGTCGTGTTGTCTCCTCGGCTTTGTCAATCGGCCAGCCACATCATTGCCTCAACAATAAGGCCCAGTAGCACTAACTAGCAACGTAGTAGCCCAATCTTGGCCCAAGTGGCGCTGGAATCGTTCTCTTCTTTGTTTCTCTTCTCTGTACGTACAAAAAGATTGTCATATGTGATATAAAGGCATATAAGAGCTTATATATTGATTTTCTTTTGCAAAAAAGATTAGGTATGCATTGTATACCCTTGCATTAGCCTAGCTCCGCCCCTGGGGGGCAGAGGTGGCGGTATGGTGACGGTGGTCGGGGACGCGAACGCGCCATGCGATGGAAGTGAAAGGAAGCAACCTTGGCTGGCCCCCATAATTTCAAGGGGAAAAAGGGTGGTAAGGCAAGCAAGGAAAACCGTTAAGCGAGCGTGTTTGTCGAAGACGAGCGCACTGCGCACCCATGGCCATGTCTCGAGCTGCCTAGACATGAATGAATGAGATCTATAGAAGGGGACCGCGGTCCTTAAGGCCAACTCCAGCACGCGACCCCATCCTATCCGGCCCCATCCGTTTGGGGTAAAACAGACAAATCAGACGGCTCAGCGCGCTACGGCCTGAACCCATCTGGTCCGTTTTGTGTCCGGACCGACCTATTTCGAGCGCAGACATGCGTGTGATTTGGGTCGCGGCGGACAGCAAATGGACGCCTCGCTCGTCCGCGTCGGAGCCACGTTGCAGGCGGCCACCTACCTCCCACCACCCGACATAAATACGCATGAGTGGTCGACCCCACCTGTCATCCGCCCAGCGAACGGTCGCTTTCCTTCTTAAATGGGGAAACCGTGGACCGGCTGTCGTCCACACTCCCCACTCGAGCCCTTTCTGCCTCCTCGAGACCAACACCCCAAACCCTAGTCCTCTCCCCGTCCCCGATCTCGTCGGCCGGCCACCTCGCAGCCGCCATGGGCTTCTGGAACCACGGCCGCAAGGGAAAGCACGACCGCGAGGCGTCGTCGACGTCGGGCCGCCGCCGCGGCTCCGTGAAGGAGGAGCCCGCATCAGCACCATCGTGTCGTCCCCCCGCGCCTGCCCCGTTCACCATCGGCCCTACGGTCGGCGGCGAACACGACCGGCAGTACATCGCCGCGGATGTATGCCGGCGTTACTGGGAGACGAGGACGTCGCTCCCGTGGATGTATGCCGGTGCCGATGAGCGGCTGTGCGCGCCGCGAGGAGATCGAGCGCCGGCGTCGCCTCCTCCCTGACGACTTGTACTACGACGACAGGTACGCCCCCGACTCCCGACTCTGGGACACGTGGCTCCAAGACGAGCACGACGTGCAACGCGCGTCATTCTTTGGGATGCGGCCGCGCGTTGGACGCACCGACAACCCAAACGACCCAACCGGACATGGGACGCCCTATTGCCGCCCCAAACAGACGAAAACAGACCAAATCAGACGTCTGTTTGGAATCGTGCGCTGGAGTTGGCCTAAGGGGTTGCCGTGCCATCACTACGTGTTTGGCTAGCATGGATTGATTGGATTTTGTTAGCGTGTGTGGCGACGTGAGATCTTCTGTCGGGGTCCACTCGCTAGCACGCAGAATCCGACGTGCCGGTGAGTCTGGCGCGTTCGGGTCGGCGGCCACCCTGAATTTAGCATTGTACTCCCTCCGTTTCAAAATTCCTATCTTTATTAGTCTAGATACGGACGTATCTAATATTAAAACGTGGCTTGATACATCTGTATTTAGATAAATTTAAGACAAGAATTTTGGAATAGAGGGAGTGCTAGTAGGCCTGCAAGTCAAAAACAAAAAAGCACGCCGTAGGCCGGGCTCCTATGTTGAACTAACGACGCTAGACTGACTTTATCATGTCGTTTAAGTGGTTACATGATACCCTGTTTCATAATATAGTGCCTATAATTTTTTTAAACAATTAAACTTTGATCAAATTTATAAAAAAAACTATTTATATCAACATGCGAGCGCTGGGTTACATGATTCAATCATTCAATGCTGTTGTACATTCTCTCTCTGTTACGATGGTGATGATAGAAAAATTCAAACCGGTATTCTCTGTCCGTTGATCACGAATAAACCCTGACCTTGGCAGGCTGAACATACATGCGCGTGACGATCAGGACCATCTACGGTCAGTTGCATGGGAAATGTGCTTTCTTTGGCCAGATCTGGCCTAAACTGAACCTAGGTCAACTAGCTGTCAACGAAACCCTAAAAATCAACGATCATGTGACCGTCATGTGCATGGGACGAGGCCACGCGTCCTGTCTGCTCTCCAAGGAAACGTCCGTTTCTCCACGGCAAATTTGACAATTTTAACCTGTGGATGAAATCATTTTACAAAATGAACTGTTCCTAAAAAAAATCATTCAGCTGACTTTTTGAGTGGCGCCCGCACGAAGGCGCCACACTACACTGTGCAACGCCTAACTGACAGGCATTGCACGTCTGGCGAGCATCGCACCCCGGGCTGTATAAAAATTAATAAGTCAATGTACAGCGCCTAAGAGCTAGACGCCACACTATACAGTGTAGCGCCTAGCTCCTAGGTTTTGCACAAGTGGTTGAACAACAAAATGAAGCAACCACTAGTGCAACGCCTAAAAGCTAGGCGCTACACTGTATAATGTGGCGCCTAGCTCTCAGGCGTTGCACACTGACTTAGTAATTTTCAGATCACAAGGGTGTGACGCTAGCTAGGCGTGCAACGTCTGTCATTCAGGCGCTGCATAATGTAGTGTGGTGCCTTCGTATCGGGCGCCACTCAAAAAGATCAGCTGAATGAATTTTTTTAGAAACAGTTCATTTAGTGAAATGATTTCATCCACAGGTCAAAATTGTTAAATTTGCCTTTCTCCGCAAAGACCAGACCACCCGTTTGTTCCACCTGGCCGGGTTCCCGCTTTCCTGCTTGCGCCGCGCTGTGTTGTCACCGCCCTCGGTACTGTTCCCACTCGCCAAACCACTCTTGTTTAAGCTTGACGCTTGGTCCCGGGTAAAAAGGAAGTGCACGGTGGGCTACGGATTACTAGTGCGCCTTTTAGTCCTTGTGAGAGCATCTACAACCGAACCTCTTAAACTTGTCTTATACGTTCGGGTGAACCGCCTTATACGTTCGGGTGGACCGCCTGGTGCACTATCTGGTCACAATTTTTTGATCTAGACGGGCCGCTCAAACGCCCTGGCAGACCGGCACCCCCATATCAAGCCTAAATATGGGGCGGACATGGGCGTCCGGGCACGCCCGTCACGTCGGACTGATGAAGGGGTCCTAGCCGGAAACACCCTCAAATCTGGCGGTCCGAACTCGTCTCCACCGTCGGACCGGTGGCGCCGCGTGGCGTAGTTTCAGACGGCCGCGTAGTGCATTGCCCAACTATTTAAGTCGACCGGCGGCACTGAAACCCTACCATCGATCCATATTTCCACCTTCTGTCCGCCACCGCCACTACTTTCCACTTCACCCGTCCGCCTAGTAGTCATGTCCCCACACCGCCGGATGAGGAGCGAGCCCTTTCTGACGCCGAAGCGCCGGCTCGAGCTCCTTGAGCAGATCCGGGCTAGGAGCGAAGCCCGGGTCGCCGCGGGGCTACCTCGGATGCAGTGGATCCGGAGGAGGAGGTGAAGGAGGAGGAGGGGGAGTAGGAGGAGGATGAGCCAGAGGAGAAGAATGTGGGGGACGCTGGCGATGGGGATCTGCATGTGGAGCAGCAGGCGATCCTCGATTCCCTCCGGTCGGAGTCGGCTGCGGAGGCAAGACGCCGTCGCCAGCAGGAGATGGAGGAGCAAGAGGCCGCAGAGGAGGCGGAGATGTTCGCCTACATGGATGAGGTCGAGCGGGAGGAGGATGAGCCAGAGCCCTCCTACCCGCATGTCCATTGGGTGCCGGGCATCCTCGTTGTGGACATCTCCGACGACAAAGAGTAGGTAAGGTAGTACGTAGAATTCCTTTTACATGCTTTGTATGGATATAGGGGGTGGAATCGGATGCAAAGTGGCTAATTTAAGACGTGTCCGGTCAGTGCTCGCCACGGGTGTTTGAGGGCCGGATTTACAAAGTCTGGGTGTAGATGCTCTCACTTCTGAAAGACTCCTCGTGGCAAAAAAATGAAAAAGAAAAGAAGACTTCTCGAAGACGTCATCGTCGGAGCAAAACATGGATCGATGTCTAGCTGCTAATCATTTTGTGGCCTGTGCTACATGGGTGCAAATACACGTTAGATATCATTCTGCTCGGTCGGGTCCTTTTTTTTTAAACAGGTCTTGTTCAGTTTCGCTCTGCTGCTGTCTAAACCACGGCATTGTCTGTCAGGGTCTAGTTTAAACTTGTACTCCAAAGCGCCATGAGCTTGTATCGAAATCTCATAGTACAAACAAATAGAGAAATGTTTAATATTGACAAGATGCCGCTAGTTGCTTCATCCGCTCGTCTGCGCCTTCTGTGTGCTCAATTAGTCCTTACGCGTCTAAATTCAGGGGGTACTGTAGCATCACAGCACTAAAACTGTTCCAGCCGGAAAAGACCGAGTTAATTAAGCGCGTGCACAAAAGGCGATACGCTGTCATTTTCCTTGCCAGCAAAACCAAAAGAGTTTACAGCGAGAAATCTCTATGATACAGAGCTAACCATATCTTTGTCGAACAGTGCTAATTAATCCTTTCCAGTTCCTAATAACTGGCTTGTTATTTTATAGTACTACTCCCTCCGTCCGGAAATACTTGTCCTACATCTATTTTATTCATTTATGGGACAAGTATTTTCGGACGGAGGGAGTACTATTTTATTTTATTTTGGCACGAGGAGGGAGAATGTGTCATCAGTTTGCCGACGTGTTGTGCCTCTATCGCACGATGGTACTCTGCATTCTGCGCTCCTCCCTCAACAGAAGAAAGAAGAAATGTCAATGTGTGGCTGATTCGGATCCAATTGCTTCTCAGCAAACGGCGGGATCGGTTGAGTCCAAGCCTATCTAGTATGCGATCACACGCGTGCTAAGGTAATCGATACTACTTATACTAATCTTGCTATGGATGTCATGCATTTGCGCTTTGTTCGAGAAATCTTCCGACGATTAATTTTCCGATTTATCGCTAATCGAGGGGTGAACGATAAGATTATGCCTTATCTTTGCCGTTTATCTTTTGGACCGATTTATCGTTCTGACAAGCGATTTATCGGGAATCTATTGATAAATTAGACCTATTCATCGCACTATGTTGGCAAAAACTATATTTATTTATCTTTTGTGGACCTTGTTACGGAATATGTACTATTGCCCTATTTTATTTGTTATTTTACGAGGATTCAAAGGCTAGAAACTAAGGTAACACTTCTGTCAAATATTGTTTTAGTGTTGAATATAGTGTATTTTAGTGTTGGAAACCTGAGATTTGCAATAAAATATCCGATTAATAGTCGACCGATAAATCGATTAATCGGTCGGTTTCCGATTAATCTCTAATCCCTAGCTGACCGAGACGATAACGATAAGCGATATCCTCAACATTGCATTTGTGTGATAGTTTTATGCTTTTACTCCAGCTTAAATTGATGCCGAAGCCAATAAGTTATCTTCTTCTTAATCAAAGAAAATAGCAAGTCTTTTTCCTACTTTAAAAGAAAAAAAACTGGCCTTTTCTTGTTGATGCTTCATCGGTTCATCTATGTCGTGCTTGTTTCGTTATTCATAAGAAGAATAGCGAAATCTAGAGTTGGTGACCATGAGAAAATATATGATTTATGACTATGTGTTTAATTGGCTCTTACACATTTATATTAATAGACACGTCTAAATTGAGTGCACTTCCTTTCGGCGGGGGCCGCTAACATAACGGGTGGAAGGTGCAAGGTCAACTGAAAAACCGTTTCCATGCAACCCACCCTGGGGGCCTCTGTGTTCTACATCTCGACAATTTTGGTACAACTCTCCGGTTGACATGGCCTTCGTATGAGTGGCGTACGCATGAAAGATAAAACCTAGAACTTCAAAAGTCACTATCAATGAATTCCCGAGCAATTCTAAACAGGCATCTGTCTCTAGCACAAATCTTTTATTGAAATCAGGGAGAACTCGAATGTTTTTTTTTCCTTTTTCTTTTGGCTTTTCGATTTTCACTGGTCTTCCTTATCTTTTGGAAACAAATTGACCAAAAAAATCACTTTTTTCTTTTTTCCTTCCGCAAGAGACACGACTGTGCCTCTCGAAAAAAGAAAAAAAAAACATGTTTTCACTTTTTTCTTTCTTGAGAGGCGTGATTTTGCTTCCGTGAGAACCATGCGAACGGGAAAAAGACGTGTTTTTTCTTTTTTTTTTCTTTCGTGAGAGGCACGATTTTGTTTGCGCGAGAGGCACAAGGCATAGGTTGTGCCAAACGAAAAAAATACGCGTTTTTTCCTTTCGTGAGAGGCACGGTTTTGCTTCCACAAAAGGCATGGCCATTCCTCTTGAAAATGAAAAAAGACGCATTTTCTCTCTTTTTTTCCTTCTGCGAGAGGCAAAATTTTTTGCGTCCACGAACGGAAAGGGAAAAAAAGTGCTCCTGGTTTGGTTTTTTCATCCGTGTTTTTCGTGAAAATAAACGTTCGTCAAAATCTATCAGTATGGGATCTAGTTTTGAATATCTCGACATGAGGAATCCAACGGCGAAAACGATTCGTGATTTGGATGAGCGGTTTAAGAGATAAAATCCTTTAGAATAAACTGATCTACGAAGTCGCAACCTCAGACGGTGAAAGTGATCATTGGAAGGAGTACTCCTCAATTGATGATTTCGTGTATTCAGGACTTCAGGTTCTCGCCACATACAACCGAAGCCATCGAATTATGTTTGGTTCTCCAAGATTGCCAACCGAACTCCTGATTGGAATATTCAGTTTCGGGGAATTGTGGTTCGATACAGTTTTTGGTGTTCAGTTTTTAAGCCCACCCCTAGTTGTTGGGCATGCAACTAATACGCCATCATGTTCGTTTTTTAACTCTTAAAGCAACCAACCAATGCATTTACCCTTCTATCCTAGACAAAAAATTCGACGACTTTATGATAATAATATATGAACCACTCGCTCATGCAATTTGCTGTAAAGCTATCTCTAATCATGAAATGCAATTTTTCATATTTTCTAAAGTAGGAAAATTATTCCTCCCCAGACAACCGTAACTGAACAGACAAGCACAACCCCCATCCCGCTCATTCTCAATCCTCACTTATCACAAAATCCACTAACTCGTGTTCTAAGTGAACCAGTGATCGACGCCGTCATGGCAGCCCAGTAGCAAGGGACAAGAGTGGCAACCACCTTCCTATCTTAGTGCTAATACCTCCTGGTACTATACTGGACCCACCCTTCATCCCGGGCTCTACCTCAACGGGGGCACACAAAATATTTCAGAACAATGTACCACCATTTCTGTTCTTCGAGCATGGCGGTGTGAGCTTTTCAAGTGGAGCCAGATGCGGAGATAAGGATACTATCAACTTAATAAAAGGGACCGACTATATCTGAAAACAAAGGTGCCATTAAAAAATAAGATATTTAGGTGGCTCGTGCATATGGGAGTGGCTTTAACAAAGGCCGATTTCTCAAAACATAGGTGGGAGAGGAGTAAACGGTATTGTTTTGTGACCATAACGAAACAAACCAACATTTTTTTCTCACTTGCCTACCAACCAAATTATTGTGGTCAACAATACATGTGTCATTTAATGAACCTGATCCTAATATTATTTCCAATGGTAACTAGTTAGGGGAGTGTTGAGGAACGTAGCATGCAATTTCACAAAATTTCCTACGATCACACAGGATCTATCTAGGAGATGCAGAGCAACGAGAGAGGGAGAGTGTGTCCATGTACCCTTGTAGACCGAAAGCAGAAGCGTTAGTTAACGCGGTTGATGTAGTCAAACGTATTCACGATCCAACCGATCCAAGTACCGAACGTACGACACCTCCGTGTTCAGCACATGTTCAGCTTGATGACGTCCCTCGAACTCTTGATCCAGTAAAGGGCCGAGGGAAAGTTCCATCAGCATGACGGCGAGGTGACGGTGTTGATGATGTGATCTGCGCAGGGCTTCGCCTAAGCACTACGCCGCTATGACCGGAGGAATAAACTGTGGAAGGGGGCACCGCACACGGCTAAGAGAAATCTTGGTGTGCCTTTGGGGTGCCTCCCACCCCCATATATAAAGGAGGAGAGGGAGGAGGCCGGCGACCTAGAGGGGCGCGCCAAGGGGGAGTCCAACTAGGATTCCCAATCCTAGTTGGTCTCCCTTTCCTATTCCAAGAAGGGGAAAGAGGGAAGGAGAGGGAGAGGGAGAGGGAAAGAGGGGGCCGCGCCCCCTCCCCCTTGTCCAATTAGGAATCCTTTGTGGGGGACGCCACCCTGCGGGCTCTCCTCTCCTACTCCCTTATTGCCCATTAAGGCCCATAACTTCCCCGGGAGGTTCCGGTAACCACTCGGTTCCCCGATAAATATCTGAAACGTCCCGAAACCATTCCGGTGTCCGAATACCTTCGTCCAATATATCAATATTTATGTCTTGACCATTTTGAGACTCCTCGTCATGTTCGTGATCTTATCCGGGACTCCGAACAAACTTCGGTCATCAAAAACACATAACTCATAATACAAATCGTCATCGAACGTTAAGCGTGTGGACCCTACGGGTTCGAGAACTATGTAGACATGATTGAGACACATCTCCGATCAATAACCAGTAGCGGAACCTGGATGCTCATATTGGCTCCTACATATTCTACGAAGATCTTAATCGGTCAAACCGCACAACAACATACGTTGTTACCTTTGTCATCGGTATGTTACTTGCCCAAGATTCGATCGTCGGTATCATTATACCTAGTTCAATCTCGTTACCGCCAAGTCTCTTTACTCGTTTCGTAATGCTTCATCATGTAACTAACTCATTAGTCACATTGCTTACAAGGCTTATAGTGATGAGCATTACCGAGAGGGCCCAGAGATACCTCTCCGGTACACAGAGTGACAAATCCTAATCTTGATCTATGCCAACTCAACAAACACCTTCAGAGACACCTGTAGAGCATCTTTATAATCAGCCAGTTACGTTGTGACGCTTGATAGCACACAAGGTGTTCCTCGGGTATTCGGGAGTTGCATAATCTCATAGTCAGAGGAACATGTATAAGTCATGAAGAAAGCAATAGCAATAAAACTTATCGATCATTATGCTAAGCTAACGGATGGGACTTGTCCATCACATCATTCTCTAATGATTTTATCCCATTCACCAAATAACAACACATGTCTATGGTTAGGAAACATAACCATCTTTGATTAATGAGCTTGTCAAGTTGAGGCGCACTAGGGACACTATGTATTGTCTATGTATTCACACATGTACTAAGTTTCCGGTTAATACAATTCTAGCATGAATAATAAACATTTATCATGATATAAGGAAATATAAATAACAACTTTATTATTGCCTCTAGGGCATATTTCCTTCTGTCTCCCACTTGCACTAGAGTCAATAATCTAGTTCACATCGCCATGTGATTTAACCTTAATAATTCACATCTGTATGTGATTAACACCCATAGTTCATATCGCCATGTGATCAGCAACCAAAGGGTTTACCAGAGTTAATAATCTAGTTCATGTCGCTATGTGATTAACACCCAACGAGTACTAAGGTGTGATCATGTTTTGCTTGTGAGAGAAGTTTAGTCGATGGTTGTGCTAAATTCAGAGTCGTATGTATTTTGCAAATTTTCTATGTCTACAATGCTCTGCATGGAACTACTCTAGCTAATTGCTCCCACTTTCAATATGTATCCTGATTGAGACTCAGAGTCATCTAGATTGGTGTAAAGTTTACAATAACGTAACTCTTTATGACGAACTCTTTATCACCTCCATAACTGAGAAATACTTCCTTAGTCCTCTTAGGTAACTAAGGATAACTTTGACCGCTATACAGTGATCCACTCCTGGATCACTATCGTACCCCCTTGCCAAACTCATAGCAAGGCACACATCAGGTCTGGTACACAACATTGCATACATGATAAAAACTATGGCTGAAGCATGGGGAATGACTTTCATTTTGTCTTTATCTTCTGTAGTGGTCGGGCATTCAGTCTGACTCAACTTCACACCTTGTAATACATGCAAGAACCCTTTCTTTGACTGATCCATTTTGAACTTCTTCAAAACTTTATCAAGGTATGTGCTTTGTGAAAGTCCAATTAAGCGTCTTGATATATCTCTATAGATCTTGACGCCCAATATGTAAGCAGCTTCACCGAGGTCTTTCATTGAAAAATTCTTATTCAAGTATCCTTTTATGCTATCCAGAAATTATGTATTATTTCAAATCAACAATATGTCATCCACATATTATATTAGAAATGCTACAATGCTCCCACTCACTTTCTTGTAAATACAGGCTTCTCCAAAAGTCTGTATAAAACCATATGCTTTGATCACATTATCAAAGCGTATATTCCAACTCCGAGAGGCTTGCACCAGTCCATAAATGAATCGCTGGAGCTTGCACACTTTGTTAGAACCTTTTGGATCGACAAAACCTTCTGGTTTCATCATAGATCGCACCATATCTAATAAAGTGTACCCAACAGCAACCAATATCTTGCCTTCAGATCTGTGATAGAAGGTGTACCAAAAAATTTCTGTTGGGTATCCTATGAAGACACATTTCTCCTATTTGGGCTCGAGCTTATAAGGTTGAAGTTTTTTCACATAAGCATCGCAGCCCCAAACTTTAAGAAATGACAGCTTAGGTTTGTTGCCAAACCATAGTTCATACGCTATCATCTCAACAGATTTTGACAGTGCCATGTTTAACGTGAATGCAGCTGTCTCTAATGCATAATCCCAAAATGATAGTGGTAAATCGATAAGACATCATAGGTCGCACCATATCTAATAAAGTGTGGTTACGATGTTCGGACACACCATTACGCTGTGGTGTTCCAGGTGGCGTGAGTTGTGAAATTATTCCACGTTGTTTTAAATGAAGGTCAAACTCGTAACTCAAATATTCACCTCCATGATTAGATCGTAGAAACTTTATTTTCTTGTTACAATGATTCTCCACTTCACTTTGAAATTCTTTGAACTTTTCAAATGTTTCAGACTTGTGTTTCATTAAGTAGATATACCCATATCTACTCAAATCATCTATGAAGGTCAGAAAATAATGATACATGCCACGAGCCTCAACACTCATCGGACCGCATACATCGGTATGTATTATTTCCAATAAGTCATTAGCCTGTTCCATTGTTCTGGAGAACGGAGTTTTTGTCATCTTGCCCATAAGACACGGTTCGCAAGTATCAAATGATTCATAATCAAGTGATTCCAAAAGCCCAATCAGCATGGAGTTTCTTCATGCGCTTGACACCAATATGACCTAAAGGCAGTGCCAGAAGTATGTTGCACTATCATTATTAACTTTGCATCTTTTGGCATCAATATTATGAATATGTGTATCACTATGATCGAGATTCAATAAACCATCAACATTGGGTGTATGACTATAGAAGGTTTTATTCATGTAAATAGAATAATAGTTATCCTTAGTCTTAAATGAATAACCGTATTGCAATAAACATGATCTAATCATATTCATGCTCAATGCAAACACCAAATAACATTTATTTAGGTTCAACACTAATCCCGAAAGTATAAGGAGTGTGCGACGATGATCATATCAATCTTGGAACCACTTCCAACACACATCGTCACACAACTAGTCTCTGTTTATTCTGTAACTCATGTTTTGAGTTACTAATCTTAGCAACCGAACAAGTATCAAATACCCAGGGGCTACTATGAACACTACTAAGATACAAATCAACAACATGTATATCAAATATACCTTTGTTCACTTTGCCATCCTTCTTATCCGCCAAATGTTTGGGGCAGTTCCACTTCTAGTGACCATTTTCTTTTGTAGTAAGCACTTATTTTCATGCTTGGGTCTAGCTTTGGGCTTTTTCCTGGGAGTGACAACTTGCTTGCCATTCTACTTGAAGTTCCCTTTCTTTCCCTTTGCCCTTTTCTTGAAAGTAGTGGTCTTGTCAATCATCAACACTTGATGCTCTTTCTTGATTTCTACTTTCGTCGATTTCAGCATCACGAAGAGCTCAGGAATCGTTTTCGTCATCCCTTGCATACTATAGTTCATCACAAAGTTCCAATAACTTGGTGATGGTGATTAGAGAACTTTGTCAAACACTTATCTTATATGGAAGATTAACTCCCACTTGATTCAAGCGATTGTAGTACCCAGACGTTCTGAGCACATGCTCACTAGCTGAGCAATTCTCCTCCATCTTTTAGGCGAAGTACTTGTCAGAGGTGTCATACCTCTCGACACGGGCATGAGTCTGAAATACCAATTTCAGCTCTTTGGAACATCTCATATCCTCCATGGTGTTCAAAACGTTTTTGAAGTCCCGGTTCTAAGCCATAAAGCATGGTGCACTGAACTATCAAGTAGTCATCATACTGAGCTAGCCAAACGTTCATAACGTCTGCATCTGCTCCTGCAATAGGTCTGCCACCTAGCTGCGCATCAAGGACATAATTCTTTTGTGCAGCAATGAGGATAAACCTCAGATCACGGACCCAGTCCGCATCATTACTACTATCATCTTTCAACTTAGTTTTCTCTAGGAACATATAAAAAACATAGGGAAGCTACAACGCGAGCTATTGATCTACAACATAATTTGCAAAATACTATCAGGACTAAGTTCATGATAAATTAAGGTTCAATTAATCATATTACTAAAGAACTACCACTTAGATAGACATCCCTCTAGTCATCTAAATGATCACGTGATCCATATCAACTAAACCATGCCCGATCATCATGTGAGATGGAGTAGTTTTCAATGGTGAACATCTCTATGTTGATCATTTCTACTATATGATTCACGTTCGACCTTTCGATATTAGTGTTCCGAGGCCATATTTGCATATGCTAGGCTCGTCAAGTTTAACTGAGTATTCTGCACGTGCAAAACTGGCTTGCACCCGTTGTATGTGAACCAGAGCTTATCACACCCGATCATCACGTGGTGTCTCGGAACGACGAACTGTAGCAACGGTGCATACTCAGGGAGAACACTTATACCTTAAAATTTAGTGAGGGATCATCTTATAATGCTACCGCCGTACTAAGCAAAATAAGATGCATAAAAGGTAAACATCATATGCAATCAAAATATGTGACATGATATGGCCATCATCTTGTGCCTTTGATCTCCATCTCCAAAGCACCGTCATGATCTCCATCTTCACCGGCTTGACACCTTGATCTCCATCGTAGCATTGTTGTCGTCTCGCCAACTATTGTTACTACAACTATCGCTACTGCTTAGTGATAAAGTAAAGCAATTACATGGCGATTGCATTTCATACAATAAAGTGACAACTATATGGATCCTGCCAGTTGCCAATAACTCTGTTACAAAACAAGATCATCCCATACAACAATTTATATCTCATCATGTCTTGACCATATCACATCACAACAAGCCCTGCAAAAACAAGTTAGACGTCCTCTACTTTGTTGTTGCAAGTTTTACGTGGTTGCTGCGGGCTTCTAGCAAGAACCATTCTTACCTACGCATCAAAACCACAATGATTTTTTGTAAAGTGTGTTGCTTTAACCTTCAACAAGGACCTGCCATAGTCAAACTCGATTCAACTAAAGTTGGAGAAACAGACACCCGCCACATGTGTGCAAAGCACGTCGGTAGAACCAGTCTCATGAACGCGGTGATGTAATGTTGGTCCGGGCCGCTTCATCCAACAATACCGCCGAATCAAAGTAAGATGTTGGTGGTAAGCAGTATGACTATTATCGCCCACAACTCTTCGTGTTCTACTCGTGCATAACATCTAAGCATAGACCTGGCTCGGATGCCACTGTTGGGGAATGTAACATGCAATTTCAAAAAAAAATCCTATGACCATGCAAGATCTATCTAGGAGATGCATAACAACGAGAGGGGGAGACTCTGTCCACATACCCTTGTAGACAAAAAGCGGGTTAACGCGGTTGATGTAGTCGAACGTCTTCACGATCCAACCGATCCAAGTACCGAACGTACGGCACCTCCATGTTCAGCACACGTTCAGCTCGATGACGTCCCTCGAACTCTTGATCCAGTAGAGGGTCGAGGGAGAGTTCCGTCAGCATGACAGCATGGTAACGGTGTTGATGATGTGCTTCGTGCATGGCTTCTCCTAACCACTATGACGCTATGAGGGGAGGAATAAACTGTGGAAGGGGGCACTGCACACGTCTAAGAGAAATCTTGGTGTGCCTTTGGGGTGCCCCCCACCCCCGTATATAAAGGAGGAGAGGGAGAAGGCTAGCGGCCTAGAGGGGGCGCGCCAAGGGGGATTCCAACTAGGATTCCCAATCCTAGTTGGTCTCCCTTTCCTCTTCCAAGAAGGGGAAAGAGGGAAGGAGATGGAGAGGGAGAGGTAAAGAGGGGGTCGCACCCCCTCCCCCTTGTCCAATTCGGAATCCCTTGGGGGAGGGGGCGCCACCCTGCGGGCTCTCCTCTCCTACTCCCTTATATCCCATTAAGGCCCATAACTTCCCCGGCGGGTTCCGGTAACCCCTCGGTTCCCCGATAAATATCCGAAATGTCATGAAACCATTCCGGTGTCCGAATACCTTCATACAATATATCAATCTTCATGGCTCCACCATTTTGAGACTCCTCATCATGTCCGTGATCTTATCCGGGACTCCGAACAAACTTCGGTCATAAAAACACATAACTCATAATACAAATCGTCATCGAACATTAAGCGTGCGGACCCTACGGGTTCGAGAACTATGTAGACATGATCGAGACACATCTCCGATAAATAATCAATAGCGGAACCTGGATGCTCATATTGGCTCCTACATATTCTACGAAGATCTTTACCGGTCAAACCGCACAACAACATATGTTGTTCCCTTTGTCATCGGTATGTTACTTGCCTGAGATTCGATCGTCGGTATCTTCATACCTACTTCAATCTTGTTACTGGCAAGTCTCTTTACTTGTTCCGTAATGCTTCATCCCGTAACTAACTCATTAGTCACATTGTTTGCAAGGCTTATAGTGATGAGAATTACCGAGAGGGCCCAGAGATACCTCTCTGATACATGGAGTGACAAATCCTAATCTTGATCTATGCCAACTCGACAAACACCTTCGGAAACACCTATAGAGCATCTTTATAACCACCCAATTATGTTGTGACGTTTGATAGCATACAAGGTGTTCCTCCGGTATCCGGGAGTTGCATAATCTCATAGTCAAAGGAACATGTATAAGTCATGAAGAAAGCAATAGCAATAAAACTTATCGATCATTATGCTGAGCTAACGGATGGGTCTTGTCCATCACATCATTCTTTAATGATTTGATCCCGTTCATCAAATGACAATACATGTCTATGGTTAGGAAACATAACCATCTTTGATTAACGAGCTAGTCAAGTAGAGGCATACTAGGGACACTATGTATTGTCTATGTATTCACACATGTATTAAGTTTTCGGTTAATACAATTCTAGCATGAATAATAAACATTTATCATGATATAAGGAAATATAAATAACAACTTTATTATTGCCTCTAGGGCATATTTTCTTCACGGACTTGATCCCAATAGAACAACATGAACCTATGTGGGTGTTTGGGCATTGCTTTGGGCCATTTGGAACTATCAGAATAATCGTGTTTTTAATAAGACAAATATCACAAACTTTTTGCAGGTCATCTACCAGGTGTCTGGCTGCATCCATACGTGTTCATTATTGCACCAGGCCAAAGAGAGAGGGGCTTATGGACTTTGATTGCAACCGATGGGAGACGGTAGCACGGGCTACATACAACCAGTTTCGATGCCGGTCCAATAATAGGATAGGTGCTTAGGCACGGTTTCATATTTTTGCCTGTTGTATCCATTTGTTTGATTTCTCATTCTGATGCTACTTGAGATGTTATCCGTACTCCGACACTTGTTTCTTTCTAGTAAATGGTTATCTGCATCACTTGATGCAGATCCGAGGGGTAATCCTTCTTTTTGAAAAAATAAGTCACCTCTGAACCACGTGAGTTATCACCTTCACATTCCATATCTTCCAATGAAGATGGAGTCGGTCCTAGCATTATTGAGGCCCTAGTGTGGCGAATGCGGTACTATGGACCTAACAAATATAAGATAGTAACATAAATACTTTCATGGGTATATATTGCATACCATGAAAATCATTATGTAGGTTTAAACATTGAAAAAATAACTAGCAAATAAAGTCTGCACCATGTATATTTGATTACACGATGCAAATAATGTAATAAGATACATTGACTCTCCATAAACAACTATTGAATAAATACAACATGATGAAGTGCGAGGAGGGGGGCAACTGCCCTGCCCACCCCATAGTATTGACATTATGTTCATCAAATCATATTTATGTGATTTATTTAGGTATAATATGTTGGGGAAAGTTGCATGGAAAACAAAAAAAAATCTACGCACACGCAAGATCTGTCAAGGAGATGCATAGCAATGAGAGGAGGAGAGTGTGTCTACGTACCCTTGTAGACCGTAACTGGAAGAGTTTTACAATGCGGTTGATGTAGTCAAACTTTCTTCGCGCTCCAACCGATCTAGTACCGAACGCACGACAACTCCGTGTTCTGCACACGTTTAGCTCGGTGATGTCCTCGACCTTCTTGATCCAGCAAGATGGCGAGGTAGTAGATGAGTTTCAGCAGTACGACAGCATGGTGACGGTGATGGTGAAGTTATCTCCATAGGGCTTCGCCTAAGCACTATGAAAATATGACCGGGGGTGTAAACGATGGAGGGGGCGCCACACACGGCTAGGCATTATTGTGCTAGGCGCCCCGCGCCCCCTCCTCATATATATAGGTGGGAGGGAGGGAGGAGCAGCCATAGGAGGTGCCCAAGTAGGAGGAATCCTACTTGGAGTCCCTCCCAAGCCGCCCCCTGCCATATATATAACTGAGGGGGGAGGAAAGAGGGGGGGGGGAGGAAATGAAGTGGGAATCAACACTTTCCTTGCCCTCCCCTCTTTCCATATCCTCCTCATAGGGCTGGCCCCTATAGGGGCACACCAACCCACAAGGGGCTGGTGTGTTCCCTCTCTTGGCCCATAAGACCCATATCTTTGCCGGGGGTGCCCGAAACTCCTTCCTGGTGACCCGATAAGTACCCGGTACCCTCCGAAACACTTCCGGTGTCCGAATCCCATCTTCCTATATATCAATCTCTACCTCTCGGCCATTTTCAGATTCCTCGTCATGTCTGTGATCTCATCCGGGATTCCGAACAGCATTCGGTCACCAAATCATATAACTCATATAACATTGTATCGTCAACGAACGTTAAGCGTGCGGACCCTACGGGTTCAAGAACTATGTAGACATGACCGAGACACCTCTCCAATCAATAACCAATAGCGGAACCTGGATGCCCATATTTGCTCCTACATATTCTACAAAGATCTTTATCGGTCGAACCGTTATAACAACATACGTAAGTCCCTTTGTCCATCGGTATGTTACTTGCCCGAGATTCGATCGCCGGTATCTCTATACCTAGTTTAATCTTGTTACCGGCAAGTCTCTTTACTCGTTCCATAATACATCACCTCGTGACTAAATCCTTAGTCATTTGCTTGCAAGCTTATGATGTGTATTACCGAGAGGGCCCAAAGATACCTCTCCGATACTCAGAGTGACAAATCCTAATCTCGATCTATGCCAATTCAACAAACACTTTTAGAGATACCTACAGAGCATCCTTATAAGCACCCAGTTATGTTGTGAGGTTTGATAGCACATAAAGCATTCCTTCGGAATCCAGGAGTTGCATAATATCATAGTCGAAGGAATAAGTATTTGACATGAAGAAAGCAATATATATAAAATTGAACGATCATTATGATAAGCTAACAGATGGGTCTTGTCCATCACATCATTCTCCTAATGATGTGATCCCGTTATAAATTGACAACTCATGTCCTTGGTTAGGAAACCTTAACCATCTTTGATCAACGAGCTAGTCTAGTAGAGGCTCACTAGGGACACAGTGTTTGTTTATGTATTCACACATGTATTTAAGTTTCTGATCAATACAATTCTAGCATGAATAATAAACCTTTATCCTGAATAAGGAAATATAAAATAACAACTTTATTATTGCCTCTAGGGCATATTTCCTTCAGTGTCCCACTTGCACTAGAGTCAATAATCTAGTTCACATCGCCACGTGATTAACACCAATAGTTCACATCACCATGTGACCAACACCCAAAGGGTTTACTAGAGTCAATAATCTATTTTACATCGCCATGCGATTAACAACCAAAGAGTGCTAAGGTGTGATCTTGTTTTGATTGTGAGAGAGTTTTAGTCAACGGGTCTGCCATATTCAGAGTCGTATGTATTTTGCAAAATTCTATGTCTACAATACTCTGCATGGAGCTACTCTAGCTAATTGCTCCCACTTTCAATATGTATCCAGACTGAGACTCAGAGTCATCTGAATCAGTGACAAAGCATGCATCGACATAACCCTTTACGACGAAATCTTTATCACCTCCATAACCAAGAAATATTCCATAGTCTTTTTAGGTAACTAAGGATAATTTTGACCGATATCCAGTGATCTACTCCTAGATCACTGGTGTACCCCCTTATCAAACTCATGGCAAGGTACACAATAGGTCTGGTAGACAGCATAACATACTTCATAGAACCTATGGCTGAGGCATAGGGAATAACTTTCATTCTCTCTCTATCTTTTGTCGTAGTCAGGCTTTGAGTCTTACTCAACTTGACACCTCGCAACACAGGCAAGAACCCTTTCTTTGACTGGTCTATTTTGAACTTCTTCAAAACTTTGCCAAGGTATGTGCTTTGTGAAAGTCCTATTAAGCATCTCGATCTATCCCTATAGATCTTGATGCCCAATATATAAGCAACTTCACTGATATCTTTCATTGAAAAATTCTTATTCAAGTATCCTTTATGCTATTCAGAAATTCAATATCATTTCCGATCAACAATATGTCATCCACATATAATATCATAAATGCTACAGAGCTCCCACTCACTTTCTTGTAAATACAGGCTTCACCATAAATATGTATAAAACCATATGCTTTGATCACCTCATCAAAGTGTATATTCCAACTCCGAGATGCTTGCACCAGTCCATAGATGGATCGCTGGAGCTTGCACACTTCGTTAGCACTTTTAGGATCGACAGAACCTTATGGTTGCATCATATACAACTCTTCTTTAATATATCTATTAAGGAATGCAGTTTTGACATCCATTTGCTAGATTTCATAATCATAAAATGCGGCAATTGCTAACATGATTCGGACAGACTTAAGCATCACTACGGGTGAATAAGTCTCATCGTAGTCAACCCCTTGAACTTGTCAAAAACCTTTTGCAATAAGTCGACCTTTGTAGATAGTAACATTACCATCAGCGTCAATCTTGTTCTTGAAGATCCATTTATTCTTTATGGCTTGCCGAACATCAGGCAAATCCACCAAAGTCCACACTTTGTGTTGGGGAACGTAGCAGAAATTCAAAATTTTCTATGCATCACCAAGATCAATCTATGGAGAGACTAGCAACGAGAGAGAGAGAGAGAGAGGGAGTGCATCTTCATACCCTTGAAGATCGCTATGCGAAAGCGTTACAAGAACACGGATGAAGGAGTCGTACTCGTAGCGATTCAGATCACGGTTGATTCTGATCTAAGCACCGAACAACGGCGCCTCCGCGTTCAACACACATACAGCCCGGGGACGTCTCCTTCTTCTTGATCCAGCAAGGGGAAAGGAGAAGTTGAGGGAGAGCTCCGGCAGCACGACGGCGTGGTGGTGGAGTTCGCAGATCTCCGACAGGGCTTCGCCAAGCACTACTACGGAGGAGGAGGTGTTGGGAAGTGAGAGGGCTGCGCCAGGGGAAGGGTGAAGCTCCCATGCGCCTCCCCACTATATATAGGGGTGGAGGGGGCTGGTTTCTTTCCCTCCAAGTCCATTGGGGCGTTGGCAAAGGTGGGAGGAAAGAAATCCCATTATTTCCTTCCTCACCGATTGTTATCCCCCCCTTTTTAGGAATCTTGATCTTATCCCTTCGGGATATGATCTTATTCCTTCTAAGAGGGGATCTTGGTGCGCCTTGACCAGGGGTGTGGGGCCTTGATCACACTACCCACGTTCATGTTGGTCCCCCCCATGCAGGTGGGCCCCACTCTGGAACCTTCTAGAACCTTCCCGGTACAATACCGAAAAATCCCGAACATTTTCCGGTGGCCAAAATAGGACTTCCCATATATAAATCTTTACCTCCGGACCATTCCGGAACTCCTCGTGACGTCCGGGATCTCATCCGGCACTCCGAACAACATTCGGTAACTACACACTAATTCCCATAACAACTCTAGCGTCACCGAACCTTAAGTGTGTAGACCCTACGGGTTCGGGAATCATGCAGACATGACCGAGACAGCTCTCTGGCCAATAACCAACAGCGGGATCTGGATACCCATGTTGGCTCCCACATGTTCCACGATGATCTCATCGGATGAACCACGATGTCAAGGATTCAAGCAATCTCGTATACAATTCCCTTTGTCAATCGATACGTTACTTGCCCGAGATTCGATCGTCGGTATCCCAATACCTCGTTCAATCTCGTTACTGGCAAGTCACTTTACTCATTCCGAATGCATGATCCCGTGACTAACTACTTAGTCACGTTGAGCTCATTATGATGATGCATTACCGAGTGGGCCTAGAGATACCTCTCCGTCACACAGAGTGACAAATCACAGTCTCGATTCGTGCCAACCCAACAGACACTTTCGGAGATACCCGTAGTGCACCTTTATAGCCACCCAAATACGTTGTGACGTTTGGTACACCCAAAGCATTCCTACGGTATCCGGGAGTTGCACAATCTCATGGTCTAAGGAAATGATACTTGACATTAGAAAAGCTCTTAGCAAACGAACTACACGATCTTGTGCTATGCTTAGGATTGGGTCTTGTCCATCACGTCATTCTCCTCATGATGTGATCCCGTTATCAATGACATCCAATGTCCATGGTCAGGAAACCATAACCATCTATTGATCAACGAGCTAGTCAACTAGAGGCTCACTAGGGACATGTTGTGGTCTATGTATTCACAGATGTATTACGGTTTCCCGTTAATACAATTATAGCATGAACAATAGACAATTATCATGAACAAGGAAATACAATAATAACCATTTTATTATTGCCTCTAGGGAATATTTCCAACAGTCTCCCACTTGCACTAGAGTCAATAATCTAGTTCACATCACTATGTGATTGTAATGAATCTAACACCCATGGGGTTTGATCTTATCTCGCTTGTGAGAGAGGTTATTAGTCAACGGGTTTGAACCTTTCAGATCCGTGTGTGCTTTACAAATCTCTATGTCATCTTGTAGATGCAGCTATCACGCGCTATTTGGAGCTATTCCAAATAACTATTCTACTATACGAATCCGGTTTACTACTCAGAATAATCTGGATTAGAGTCAAAGTTTGCATCGGCGTAACCCTTTACAACGAACTCTTTTACCACCTCCATAATCGAGAAAATTCCTCAGTCCACTAGTTACCAAGGATAACTTTGACCGCTGTCCTGTGATCCATTCTCGGATCACTCTTGTACCCCTTGACTGACTCATGGCAAGGCACACTTCAGGTGCGGTACACAGCATAGCATACTGTAGAGCCTACGTCTAAAGCATAGGGGACGACCTTCGTCCTTTCTCTCTATTCTGCCATGGTCAAGTCTTGAGTCTTACTCAATAATCACACCTTATAACACAGCCAAGAACTCCTTCTTTGCCGATCTATTTTGAACTCCTTCAAAATCTTGTCATGGTATGTGTTTGTTTGAAAGTACTATCAAGCGTTTTTGATCTATCCTTATAGATCTTGATGCTCAATGTTCAAGTAGCTTAATCCAGGTTTTCATTGAAAAACACTTTTCAAATAACCCTATATGCTTTCCAAAAACTCTACATCGTTTCTGATAATTTGTCAACAACATATACTCATCAGAAATTTTATAGTGTGCCCACTCACTTCTTTGGAAATACAAGTTTCTCATAAACTTTGTATAAACCCAAAATCTTTGATCATCTCATCAAAGCGTATATTCCAACTCCGAGATGCTTAATCTAGTCCTTAGAAGGATTGCTGGAGCTTTGCATACTTGTTAGCATTTTTCAGGATTGACAAAACCTTCTGGTTGTACCACATACAACCTTTCCTCAAGAAAATCGTCGAGGAAACAATGTTTTGACATCCTATGTGCAAGATTTCATAAATAATGCAGTAACTACTAATACAATTCCAACAGACTCTTAGCATCGCTATGATTAAGAAAGTCTCATTGTAGTCAACTCCTTGAACTTGTCGAAAAATATCTTAGCGACAAGTCGAGCTTTCTTAATGGTGACAATTACCATCATTGTCTGTCTTCCTTTTGAAATCCATCTATACCCAACAGCCTTACGACCATCAAGTAGTTCTTCCAAAGTCCATAGTTTGTTTTCATACATGGATCCTCTCTCAGATTTTATAGCCTCTAGCCATTTGTTGGAATCCGGGCCCACCATCGCTTCTCCATAGCTCGTAGGTTCATTGTTATCTAGCAACATGACCTCCAAGACAAGATTACGTACCACTCTGAAGCAGTACGCGTCCTTGTCGACCTACGAGGTTTTGGTAGTGACTAAGTTTCATGATCAATATCATCATCTTCCACTTCAATTGGTGTAGGCGCCACAGGAACAACTTCCTGTGCCCTACTACACACTGGTTGAAATGATGGTTCAATAACCTTATCAAGTCTCCACCATCCTCCCACTCAATTCTTTCGAGAGAAACTTTTCCTCGAGAAAGGACCCGTTTCTAGAAACAATTACTTTTGCTTCCGGATCTGAATTAGGAGGTATACCCAACTGTTTTGGGTGTCCTATGAAGATGCATTTATCCGCTTTGGGTTCGAGCTTATCAGCATGAAACTTTTTGACATAAGCATCGCAGCCCCAAACTTTTAAGAAACGACAGCTTAGGTTCCTCTAAACTATAGTTCATACGGTGTCATCTCAATGGAATTACGTGGTTCCCTATTTAAAGTGAATGCGGTTGTCTCTAATGCTTAACCCATAAATGATAGTGGTAATTCGATAAGAGACGTCATGGCATGCACTATATCCAATAGGGTGCAGCTATGACGTTCGGACACACCATCACACTATGGTGTTCCAGGCGACATTAGTTGTGAAACAATTTCCACAATGTCTTAATTGTGTGCCAAACTCGTAACTCAGATATTCATCTCTATGATCATATCATAGATATTTTATCCTCTTGTGACGATGATCTTCAACTTCACCTTGAAATTACTTGAACCTTTCAATAATTCAGACTTGTGATTCATCAAGTAAACATACTTAGCATCTACTCAAATCATCTGTGAAGTAAGAACATAACGATATCCACTGCATGCCTCAGCACTCATTGGACTGCACACATCAAAATGTATTACTTCCAACAAGTCGCTTTCTTGTCCCATCTTACTGAAAACGAGGCCTTTCAGTCATCTTGCCCATGTGGTATGACTTGCATGTCTCAAGTGATTCAAAATCAAGTGAGTCCAAACGATCCATATGTATGGAGTTTCTTCATGCATATGTACCAATAGACATGGTTCGCATGTCTCAATCTTTTCAAAAAAACAAGTGAGTCAAAAGATCCATCAACATGGAGCTTCTTCATGCGTTTTACACCAATATGACTGAAACAGCATTGCCACAAGTATGTGGTACTATCATTACTCTCTTATATCTTTTGGCATGAACATGTGTATCACTACGATTGAGATTCAAATAAACCATTCATTTTAGGTGCAAGACCATTGAAGGTATTATTCAAATAAATAGAGTAACCATTATTCTCCTTAAATGAATAACCGTATTGCGATAGACATAATCCAATCATGTCTATGCTCAACGCAAACACCAAATAACAATTATTTAAGTTTAACACCAATCTCGATGGTAGAGGGAGTATGTGATGCTTGATCACATCAAGCTTGGAAACACTTCCAACACATATCGTCATCTCACCTTTAGCTAGTCTCCGTTTATTGCGTGGCTTTTATTTCGAGTTACTAACACTTAGCAACTGAACTGGTATCTAATACCCTGGTGCTACTAGGAGTACTAGTAAAGTACACATTAATATAATGTATATCCAATATACTTCTATCGACCTTGCCTGCCTTCTTATCTACCAAGTATCTAGGGTAATTCTGATCTAGTGACTGTTCCCCTTATTACAAAAGCACTTAGTCTCGGGTTTGGGTTCAACCTTGGGTTTCTTCACTAGAGCAGCAATTGATTTGTTGTTTCATGAAGTATCCCTTCTTGCCCTTGCCCTTCTTGAAACTAGTGGTTTCACTAACCATCAACAATTGATGCTCCTTCTTGATTTCTACTTTCGCGGTGTCAAACATCGTGAATAGCTCAAGGATCATCATATTTATCCCTGATATGTTATAGTTCATCACGAAGCTCTAGTAGCTTGGTGGCAGTGACTTTGGAGAAACATCACTATCTCATCTGGAAGATTAACTCCCACTCGATTCAAGTGATTGTAGTACTCAGACAATCTGAGCACATGCTCAACGATTGAGCTTTTCTCCCTTAGTTTGTAGGCTAAGAAACTCGTCAGAGATCTCATACATCTTGACGTGGGCACTAGCCTGAAATCCCAGTTTCATCCCTTGGAACATCTTATATGTTTCGCGGTGTTTCTAAAAACATCTTCGGCGCCTCAATTCCAAACCGTTTAATATTACTGAACTATCACGTAGTCATCAAAACGTGTATGTCAGATGTTCGCAACATCCACAGACGATGTTTGAGGTTCATCATGCATTAAGGACATAATCCTTCTGCACAGCAATGAGGACAATCCTCAGTTTACGGACCGAGTCAACCTAAGTGTTTCGCGTGTGTAAATCTGTCTTACACCCGTTGTATGTGAATGTTAGAATCTATCACACCCGATCATCACGTGGTGCTTCGAAGCAACGATCTTTCGCAACGGTGCACAGTTAGGGGGAACACTTTCTTGAAATTATTATGAGGGATCATCTTATTTACTACCGTCGTTCTAAGCAAATAAGATGCATAAACATGATAAACATCACATGCAATCAAATAGTGACATGATATGGCCAATATCATATTGCTCCTTTTGATCTCCATCTTCGGGGCTCCATGATCATCATCGTCACTGGCATGACACCATGATCTCCATCATTGTGTCTCCATGAAGTTGTTTCACCAACTATTACTTCTACTACTACGGCTAACGGTTAGCAATAAAGTAAAGTAATTACATGGCGTTGTTCAATGACACGCAGGTCATACAATAAATTAAGACAACTCCTATGGCTCCTGCCGGTTGTCATACTCATCGACATGCAAGTCGTGATTCCTATTACAAGAACATGATCAATCTCACACATCACATATATCATTCATCACATCCTTTTGTCCATATCACATCACACGGCATATGCTGCAAAAACAAGTTAGACGTCCTCTAATTGTTGTTGCAATTTTTTTACGTGGCTGCTATAGGTTTCTAGCAAGAACGTTTCTTACCTACGCCAAAACCACAATGTGATATGTCAATTGCTACTTACCCTTCATAAGGACCCTTTTCATCGAATCCGATCTGACTAAAGTGGGAGAGACTAGCACCCGCTAGCCATCTTATGCAACAAGTGCATGTCAGTCAGTGGAACCTGTCTCACGTAAGTGTACGTGTAAGGTCGGTCCGGGCCGCTCCATCCCACAATATCGTCGAAACAAGATAGGACTAGTAACGGTAAGCATATTGAACAAAATCAACTCCCACAACAACTTGTGTTCTACTCGTGTATAGTATCTACGCAATAGACATAGCTCATGATGCCACTGTTGGGGAACGTAGCAGAAATTCAAAATTTTCTACGCATCACCAAGATCAATCTATGGAGATACTAGCAACGAGAGAGAGAGGGAGTGCATCTTCATACCCTTGAAGATCGCTATGCGGAAGCATTACAAGAACGCGGATGAAGGAGTCGTACTCGTTGCAATTCAGATAGCGGTTGATTCCGATCTAAGCGCCGAACAACGGCGCCTCCGCGTTCAACACATATACAGCCCGGGGACGTCTCCTCCTTCTTGATCCAGCAAGGGGAGAGGATAAATTGAGGGAGAGCTTCGGCAGCACGACGGCGTGGTGGTGGAGCTCGCAGTTCTCCGGCAGGGCTTCGCCAAGCACTACGGAGGAGGAGGAGGTGTTGGGAAGTGAGAGGGCTGCGCCAGGGGAAGGGTGAAGCTCCCATGCGCCTCCCCACTATATATAGGGGTGGAGGGGGCTAGTTTATTGCCCTCCAAGTCCATTGGGGCATTGGCAAAGGTGGGAGGAAAGAAATCCCATCATTTCCTTCCCCACCGATTGTTATCCCCCCTTTTTAGGGATCTTGATCTTATCCCTTCGGGATATGATCTTATTCCTTCTAAGGGGGGATCTTGGTGCCTTGACCAGGGGTGTGGGGCCTTGCACCCACTACCCATGTTCATGTGGGTCCCCCCATGCAGGTGGGCCCCACTCCGGAACCTTCTAGAACCTTCCCGGTACAATACCGAAAAGTCCCGAACATTTTCCGGTGGCCAAAATAGGACTTCCCATATATAAATATTTACCTCCGGACCAATCCGGAACTCCTCATGACATCCGGGATATCATCCGGGACTCCGAACAACATTCGGTAACTGCACACTAATTCCCATAACAACTCTAGCATCACCAAACCTTAAGTTTGTAGACCCTACGGGTTCGGGAATCATGCAGACATGACCGAGACAGCTCTCTGGCCAATAACCAACAGCGGGATCTGGATACCCATGTTGGCTCCCACATGTTCCATGATGATCTCATTGGATGAACCACAATGTCAAGGATTCAAGCAATCCCGTATACAATTCCCTTTGCGAATCGGTACGTTACTTGCCCGAGATTCGATCGTCGGTATCCCAATACCTCGTTCAATCTCGTTACCGGCAAGTCACTTTACTCGTTCCGTAATGCATGATCCCGTTACTAACTACTTAGTCACATTGAGCTCATTATGATGATGCATTACCGAGTGGGCCCAGAGATACCTCTCTGTCACACGGAGTGACAAATCCCAGTCTCGATTCGTGCCAACCCAACAGACACTTTGCAGATACCCGTAGTGCACCTTTATAGCCACCCAATTACGTTGTGACGTTTGGTACACCCAAAGCATTCCTACGGCATCCGGGAGTTGCACAATCTCATGGTCTAAGGAAATGATACTTGACATTAGAAAAGCTCTTAGCAAATGAACTACACGATCTTGTGCTATGCTTAGGATTGGGTCTTGTCCATCACGTCATTCTCCTAATGATGTGATCCCGTTATCAATGACATCCAATGTCCATGGTCAGGAAACAATAGCCATTTATTGATCAATGATCTAGTCAACTAGAGGCTCACTAGGGACATGTTGTGGTCTATGTATTCACACATGTATTACAGTTTCCAGTTAATACAATTATAGCATGAACAATAGACAATTATCATGAACAAGGAAATACAATAATAACCATTTTATTATTGCCTCTAGGGCATATTTCCAACACTTTGTTCTCATACACGGATCCTATCTCAGATTTCATGGCCTCAAGCCATCTGTCGGAATCTGGGCTCTGATAACCCACAAGTATAGGGGATCAATTGTAGCCTCTTTCGATAAGTAAGAGTGTCGAACCCAACGAGGAGCTAAAGGTAGAACAAATATTCCCTCAAGTTCTATCAACCACCGATACAACTCTATGCATGCTTGACGTTCGCTTTACCTAGAACAAGTATGAAACTAGAAGTACTTTGTAGGCGTTGTTGGATAGAATTGCAAGATAATAAAGAGCACGTAAATAAAAAGTAGGGGTTGTTTAGATAAATAAGCAATAAAGTTAGTATAGCGAGTGTGGAAAAGTGGTGGTAGGAGTTGTGAAATTTTCCCTAAGCAATTGACTACTTTACTAGACCGATAGAAAGTTTTATGTGGGAGAGGCATAAGCTAACATACTTTATATTCTTGGATCATATGCACTTATGATTGGAACTCTAGCAAGCATCCGCAACTACTAAAGATCATTAAGGTAAAATCCAACCATAGCATTAAAGCATCAAGTCCCCTTTATCCCATACGCCACAACCCCCTTACTCAGGTTTATGCTTCTGTCACTCAAGCAACCCACTATAAGCGAATCATGAATGTATTGCAACACCCTACAGCGGGAATCCCTCACGCTTGCGTGACACGGAGAGCACCATAGGACAACAACATAACCACAAGCAAATTAAACCAATCATAGCAATTCACCAATTACCGATAGGACAACGAAAATCTACTCAGGCATCATAGGATGGCAACACACCATTGGATAATAATATGAAGCATAAAGCGCCATGTTCAACTAGAGGGTACAGTGGGTTGCGGGAGAGTGGACCGCTGAATGTAGAGGGGGGAAGGTGATGGAGATGTTGGTGAAGATGATGGAGGTGTTGGTGTAGATCGCGATGATGATGATGGCCCCCGACGGTGTTCCTGCGCCACCGGAAGCGAGGGGGAGAGAACCCCCTTTCTTGTTCTTCCTTGACCTTCTCCCTAGATGGGAGAAGGGTTTCCCCTCTAGTACGTGGCCTCCATGGTGTTGGAGGGGCGAGAGCCCCTTCGAGATTGGATATGTCTCTCTGTCTCTCTTTGTTTCTGCGTTCCAGATTCTGCCCTTTCACCGTTTTTTATATTCTCGGAGATCCGTAACTCCGATTGGGTTGTCCGTTGGACACGATTTCTATCCAGATATTGGCTTTCTTGTGGCGAAAGAAGGGCACCAACCGCCTTACAGGGTGGCCACGAGGGCCTAGGGCGCGCCTGACCCCCTGGGGCGTGCCCCCTGCCTCGTGGCCCCCTCGGGCATCGTCTCGCGTTAATTATTTCCCAAAATTCATAAATATTCAAAAAAAAATCTCCGTCCGTTTTTATCCCGTTTGGACTCCATTTGATATGGGTTTTCTACGGAACATAAAACTTGCAACAAACAGGAACTGGCACTGGGCACTGGATCAATATGTTAGTCCCGAAAATAATATAAAAAGTTGCCAAAAGTATATGAAAGTTGAATAATATTGGCATGGAACAATCAAAAATTATAGATACGATGGAGACGTATCAGCATCCCCAAGCTTAATTCCTGCTCGTCCTCGAGTAGGTAAATGATAAAAAAGATAATTTTTGATGTGGAATGCTACCTAGCATAACCTTGATCATATATCTAATCATGACATGAATATTAAGACACGACTGATTCAAGGCAATAGTCTATCATTTGACATAAAAACAATACTAATTCAGGCATCCCAACAAGCAGTCATGTCTTTAAAAATATCAATGCTAAAGAAAGATATCCCTACAAAATCACATAGTCTTGTATGCTCCCTTTTCTTAACACAAGGTACCCCTCATGCTCATCGCGGTGTTAGCCAAGCAATTGGTTCATACTTTTTAACGCGCTTAAGCTTTTTCAACCCTCACGCAATACATGAGCGCAAGCCATGGATATAGTACTATAGGTGGAATATAGTATGATGGTGGAGGTTGTGTGGAGAAGACAAAAAGGGAGAAAGTCTCACATCGACACGGCTAATCAACAGGCTATGGAGATTCCCATCAATTGATGTCAACTAGATGATACCCCGTGCGTTGCTGCGGGAATTAGTTGCACTATATTTCAATCATATTTGATAATATGAAATATGAACATTGGATTAATAAATGAACACTACAAGAAATATGTCAACTAGTGACCTTCTGTCAGTGACTCTGGAAGAATTGGTCATAGACCTATGACCATTTGAGACCAATTGGTCAAAAGCTATTCGGGGGGCTCCAAACCCTAAACCATTGCGACCATTTTGGTCAGAAAGGTCGTAATTTCCTTACATGAAATGGTCAGAAAGCAAATAGTGCTGGTCCGCTGCCTTAATTCTAGTTGTTAACGACCAATATAGATGGTCATAGCCTTGTAGATTGTGGTGGGTTGTGATGACTAGGCGCCATCTCATCAGTTTTGCCTATGTGTCATGTCCATGTGTCAATTTTTGCCCTAGGTTGTGAAGCAACCTATATTTTTGTTATTCCAAAAATTCCCAAAAAATTCTCATAAATTGTTTGGATCATATCTTCATCAAATATGTCAAAAACCTTCCTTGCCTAGTTCAAAAATAACTCAACAATATTCATTTTCCTATTCTGTTCAAAGCAGCACTTTGTGAAGGAAGTGTTATTTATATATTCTTGATTTCCCTAAAAATTTGTGAAGACATTCTTCTTAGTATATGATCATCCTCAGCCAAAACTCACGCCCATTGGCCATGTGCATTTCCCATACCACTAATCAAACACTTGGCTGCTAATTCATGTTTGAGCATAGTTCGGTCTCCTCATGAGAATCTTATGTTATAATTTTCTTCCTAGTACCTACCTCGGGAGTGCCCAACCCACTAGACATGCCTAGGCCGCCCAGAACGCATGGCAACGCCACGGTCACGCGGTGACCATGCGGCGGCATGCGAGCGTATGCGCTCTAGAGTTGGGGCCCTCGGCCACCGTCCAAACCTCGATGTCTCGCCATCAAACCATGTATTTCTGATTAAATAGATACTTATTTACCTAGAAATGATTTTTGGAAAAAATAAAGAGCAAACTATGAGGCACCTGCAGTTCAAATTTGACCCGCTTCCAACTGAATCGACGGGAATTTGTCTTTTTCACCAGAGGTGCATCAAAACTTTTGACACCCAACCATTTTGTCAATTGTGCATTATATATGGCCTAGTATTTTATAAAATTGATTACGTCCAATTTTGCAACAAATATATGGTAGGTCCTTCACAAAAAACCTCATTTTGGGCACTCGAAAAAATGGAAAATGAATTTTTCATCCAAAGAAAATGAAAAGTTCCTTAGGCAACATTGTTTTTCATTCAAAGATGCACCATTGTGCATGATATGAGGTCATTTGAACAAACTATGCCATGAATGTGGCCATAAGATTGATCATTTGGCTTGAAAGCCATGAATCTTCACACATGATAGCTCATTTCTGAGAACACTTTCTTAAAATAATTGCCGTATTACAAGTTTATTATTTTTCCTAGAAACTTGGCCACATATAATGAAACAATGCGAAGGTTTTCCAATTTTTCCAATTTTTTTTGAATTTTTTATGCCCGTTTCATAATGCGGTCAAAACGGCGGGCTTGACCGTTCCTAGCTAGTGGTTGAATCTTGGAAATTTTTGATGTTTCTCTGATTAAATAGATACTTATGTACCTAGAAATGTTTTTTGGAAAAAATAAAGAGATAACTACGAGGCAGCTATGGTTCAAATTTGACCCGCTTCCAACTGAATCGACTTGAATTTGTCTTTTTCATGAGAGGTGGATCAAAACTTTTTACACCAAACCATTTGGTCAATTGTGGTTTAAATATGTCCTAGTATTTTATAAAATTGATTTCGTACAATTTTGCAACAAATATATGGTAGGTCCTTCACAAAAAAAACTCATTTCAGGCACTCGGAAAATGGAAAATGAATTTTTCGTCCAAAGAAAATGAAAAGTTCCTTAGGCAACATTGTTTGTCATTCCAAGATGCACCCTTGTGCATGATATGAGGTCATTTAAACAAACTATGCCATGAATGTGGCCATAAGTGTGATCATTTGGCTTGAAAGCCATGAATCTTCACACATGATAGCTCATTTCTGAGAACACTTTTTTAAAATAATTGCCATATTACAAGTTTATAATTTTTCCTGGAAACTTAGCCATATATAATGACACAATGCGAAGGTTTTCCAATTTTTTGTTTTTCATTGAATTTTTTATGCCCGTTTCAAAATGCGGTCAAAACGGCGGGCTTGACCGTTCCTAGCTAGTGGTTGAGTCTTGGAATTTTTTTGATGTTTCTCTGACTAAATAGATACTTAAGTTCCTAGAATGTTTTTTGGAAAAAATAAAGAGATAACTACGAGGCACCTATATTTCAAATTTGACCCGCTTCCAGCTGAATCGGTGGGAATTTGTCTTTTTCATGAGAGGTGGATCAAAACTTTTTACACCAAACCATTTGGTCAATTGTGGTTTAAATATGTCCTAGTATTTTAGAAAATTGATTTGGTACAATTTTGCAACAAATATATGGTAGGTCCTTCACAAAAAAAACTCATTTCGGGCACTCGGAAAATGGAAAATGATTTTTTCCGTCCAAAGAAAATGAAAAGTTCCTTAGGAAACATTGTTTGTCATTCCAAGATGCACCCTTGTGCACAATATGAGGTCATTTGAACAAACTATGCCATGAATGTGGTCATAAGATTGATCATTTGGCTTGAGAGCCATGAATCTTCACACATGATAGCTCATTTCTCAGAACACTTTTTTAAAATAATTGCGGTATTACAAGTTTATTATTTTTCCTGGAAACTTGGCCACATATATTGACACAATGCGAAGGTTTTCCAATTTTTTGATTTTTTTTTAATTTTTTATGCCCGTTCCAAAAGGCGGTCAAAACGGCGGGCTTGACCGTTCCTAGCTAGTGGTTGAATATTGGAAATTTTTTGATGTTTCTCTAATTAAATAGATACTTATGTACCTAGAAATATTTTTTGGAAAAAATTAAGAGATAACTACGAGGCAGCTATAGTTCAAATTTGACCCGCTTCCAACTGAATCGGCGGGAATTTGTCTTATTCATGAGATGTGGATCAAAACTTTCTACACCAAACCATTTGGTCAATTGTGGTTTAAATATGTCCTAGTATTTTAGAAAATTGATTTGGTACAATTTTGCAACAAATATATGGTAGGTCCTTCACAAAAAAACCTCATTTCGGGCACTCGGAAAATGGAAAATGAACTTTTTGTCCAAAGAAAATGAAAAGTTCCTTAGGCAACATTGTTTGTCATTCCAAGATGCACCCTTCTGCATGATATGAGGTCATTTGAACAAAGTATGCCATGAATGTGGCCATAAGATTGATCATTTGGCTTGAAAGCCATAAATCTTCACATATGATAGCTCATTTCTGAGAACACTTTTTTAAAATAATTGCCGTATTACAAGTTTATTATTTTTCCTGGAAACTTGGACACATATAATGACACAATGCTAAGGTTTTCCAATTTTTTGAATTTTTTTTGAATTGTTTATGCCCGTTTCAAAATGCGGTCAAAACGGCGGGCTTGACCGTTCCTAGCTAGTGGTTGAATCATGGAAATTTTTTGATGTTTCTCTGATTAAATAGATACTTATGTACCTAGAAATGTTTTTTGGAAAAAATAAAGAGATAACTACGAGGCAGCTATAGTTCAAATTTGACCCGCTTCCAACTAAATTGGCGGGAATTTGTCTTTTTCATGAGAGGTGGATCAAAACTTTTTACACCCAACCATTTGGTCAATTGTGGTTTAAATATGTCCTAGTATTTTAGAAAATTGATTTGGTACAATTTTGCAACAATTTTTTGGTAGACCCTTCACAAAAAAACTCATTTTGGGCACTCGAATAATGATTAAAAATAGCTACAAAGATAAAAAATGCATGCAAACTGGCTCTCATCCATAAAATATGGTCTAAATTGATAGAAAATTTTAGTTGTGCCATTTTGCAAAATATTTTTGATAGCTACTTCACAAAACCCTCCTAGTTTTAGTACTTAGAATCTATTCTAAATCATAATTTTTCTGAACCAATCAGAGCTCTTCACATGGATCACCCCTCTTAGCTGATCTGGACCGTCCACATTCGACGGATCCAACGTCTCTCAGGTCCCCTCTCCACCCAACCCAACCCAAACCCTAGCAGCCCCCCTCTCCCACATCATCGCCGCCACCCACCCCGATCCCATCCTTCCCCTCGTCTCCTTCCCAAGCCCAACCCACTCCCTCTACTCTCTTCCTTGATTCCGTGGCCGCCGTCGCCCCTCATCTCCACCGGTGCTAGGCTTCCCCGCCGGCAACCTCGCTGCCCTTCTCCCGCACCGCTGCCGCCCCCACCCTCGCACCGACGAACGGACCAATCCCAAATCCTCGAACCCTACCCGCCGCCCCGTCCCTCCGACCCGGATCCCCCTCCATGCGACCGCACGACGGCGGGGACGCTGGCGCCGGCGCCGGCAACCGCGACGAGCGCCTCTTCGCTGGCGTGCGCTTCGCGCTCGTCGGCTTCGACCCCGCCTCCGAGTCCCAGGTGCGCCCGCCCGCCTGCCTCGACGCGATTCTCGCTGCCACGCCCCCCTTTTCATTTCAGATTTTGCTGCACAGCGCCTTGTCTCACCGGCCTGACGACCATAGGCACGCAGTCCACGGTCAGGATGGCGGCGTTCCCCACCGCGACCACGTACACGCATGGCACTTGTTACCGTCGGCGTCCCCAGAGTTGGCACAGGAGGGGCTGGCTGGCGTCCCATGTCGATGTCCTCCTCCCTCTTCTCTTGCATGACCTGGAGGAGACCAGGGCGCCGCCCCATCATGGTCGTCCATGTTCACCTCTGCTCCAGCATCGAGGCCATCAACCTCGGAAACCCGCTCCTCAACCGCACCATCGACGGCTTCCTCAAGATCGGCGCCGTACGCGCCCCTTCCTCCCTCCTCTTGCATCCAATGTCTGTATGTTCAAATGTGTCTGAATCTGATCAATGTACGTGTGCAGGTCGGCGCCTGCAGGGTGGTCACCGAGGACGCCTTCGATTGCATCCACAGGGGAAACAACCACGCGCGTCCTGTCTCTCCTACTCTATCTAGTATACAAACGGTGTTGTTAGCCACAAGATCTGGATTTATTTCTGCAGATGTTGGTTAAGTTTGCTTCAGGCTATTCTACTAGTTCCACTAGTAATGCACTGATAGGCAGATGATATATTCTAACCTGGAACTGACTAAATGTTCAGTACTTCGGGCTATTTCAATAGCATTGCCTAGTTTCGAGCAAACTCTCGTAGAATAACTGTAGACAAGCAGTTGGGAAGTGGGTTTATTATCAAAATGTTGATTTAGATATGATTAGTAGATACCCATGTTTCAGCAAATTGTTTTGTTCAGTTTCATGTCCCAGCAAATTAAACCATGCATCAGATTTGGGAATAAAAATGGATAGTGGCATGCGGGCTGTAATAACAAGATATTTGTTCACTACATAATCTAGGAGCATTGCTCGAAATAATTCAGGCTCCTTGTTTGTACTGCAGCACTACTGGACTATTAAATTTACGTAAGCCACTATGTGACCAGTATGTGATCAAATTCTAGCGCTCTTCTTACTGTATATGAGCAGACTCTGTTTACTAGTTATTCTAATGAGGCCTATGAAGTTACTATATATGACTCAGATCTGACGTTTTTGTTGTGTGTCTGGTTTTTCAGGATGTGGGTGGTGCAGTGGCCGCAAGAACAAGCTCGGCAGCGTCTAGGCCGGGTCAGGGTGGCTGACAGCGGTGGCTACTTCCTTACAAGGACTACAAGCTCGCCCATGACTACACGACCCTCCAGGTCCCGTCTGCATGCCCGCTCCCTCCTCCCTGCCTCCTGCAGGTACCTGTTTAGGCCGCAAGCGGACCTGACATGCTTATGAGTTCAGCATATGCACTGTGTTATGTTCAGCTTCTTATGTGTCATGGAAATGTCCTTGTGTTGCATAGTAGGCCCTGAATTATTCATGTTGCTGGCGATGAGATGACATGCTTATGAATTATTCATGTTGCTTCCTATGTAAGCTTGCTAATGAATATGATTGACTTAATGAAACTGATGTCAATGCACTTGCGCACGGTTTGTACCTGATGCTGGTTTTGCACCGATGCTGGTTTTGCCTGGATGTGCAGCAGTCGTCTTGTTTGATTGTTAATTGCTGGGTGCTAGCTGGCGTACAATTTAATTTGTCTGCATGGTTGCTTAGTGCAGCAGCACTTGGCAATGTGTAGCAGTGAGTGCACTCGCTAGTTAGCCCACTTAGCATTAGTATGATATTGAAAGACTATTGTGCCTCCTGATTTTATGCCTGTTCAATCAAACGCTCAATTTACTTGCTTTGATGTAATTCCTGGATTCCTGACTAGGGTTATCCTAGCCTATTTATTTATTGTGAGCGAGTTACTTTTTGTACCCTTTTTTAGATCATCCATTCCCTGTATCTAAGGTCTAAGCCAGTGTGTGTCCAGGTTCATTCTTTTTGTGTCCCTTTAAAAGTGTTCATATGGTGGTGTGTCATCGAATTCCAGTGTGCTGCTGTTAGCCGTTGATATGCATGGTGGTGCCTTCTTATGTCTGTTCATATGTAGAATCTCTGGCTGATGTTTGTTTTGATTGATGTGCGTTCATTACCAATTCCTGAGGATGATTTGTGTTCCTCATGGCGATTAGTCTCGGACGCTACAAGCTATTCTCTATTGTGTGGTATATCCTGATTGGTGGCATTCTATGTGCCAACTTATCCTGGAAACGGCACATACATTCATATGCAGTCCTCTGTTATTTTTCTTTTCTCTGTGTTAAATGATCTAAATTTGCGGACCAAATGATCTCATAGTTTGAATGCACCATAGTTTTGCATAACCTTGGTACATTTACATGCACACGCATACACATTTGACTGCTGAGTGTTTGAATTATTGGAATGTGGGGGTTGGTCTGTTTATTCCCATGTTCTTAAGTTTTGTGTATTTAAACTGTAACTCTTAAGATATCATTGTAGCTGTAAGTAGACTGCAAGTTACCAGCAGATTGTAATGGCAGTCTAATTATCACTTTAATTTTCTCCCAAATGACTGTAAGTGGACTATACATTGTGACACCACTGATGCCAGACCTACAAACAGTAGTTTGATGGATCTGTAGGTTTTTTTTGGGCTATGGTATTACGATAGTTGTAGCTCACATGTTTGAAACTAGGTCCAGTTCCAACCCGATTAGGATTGGCCTTTTAGCAGCATGGATTTACCATGTTGGGATGTTGGATTCCTGTTGTCTCTTGTAGCACCAAATGCTAGTATGTGTTTTACTAAAGTCATCAGATAGTTAACTCACTGTGAGATGTCCACACTTGTTTTGTTAACAAACATGAACTGTTAAGCCATCTATTCATGGTTGTTGCTTTTGTTCAATATATACGTGTGCTTTCTGTTCTTTTGTTATATTCACTGTGTGAGTACAGTTTCTTGTTGGCACCAAGGTGTTTGAGATGGTCTTCCTGTTGGTGCATGAGGAAGAGGAAGTGAAGTCATTGATTTGTCCACCGAGGAAGAGGAAGCGTGAAGTCTTTGATTTGTCCAGAGGGTAAGTCCTCGGTCTGTCCCACTCTTCCTTTGCTATGTGATTGTGACCTCCATGTGTTATCTACTTATCTGGACACTTTGGTTCATATACTATTCTTGTGATTTTCCAATGCTATGTCAAAAAATGAATCTGTAACCTTTAATGAATTCAATGTATGATCGTGATGAGAATGAATGAATGAATGATATCATACCAACTTGTTTTTGCCCTTGATCAGTATCATTTGTGGTAGCTCCTAAGCAACATGATCTTTTTCTTGCTCCGAGATCCCAAGTGTGGTGTTGTACTTTTGTTGTGCTTGATTGATGTCCTGCTAGCTGCTACTGTTAATTGTTACTGCCATGATGTTAACACTGCTTAGAATATGTTCTGCGCCTTAATTCTAGTAGTATTTGTTGTCAAAAGCATGATTGTATTGTGAGCCATCAATTTCTTGGAGTCTTCTTAGAGCTTGCTGGCATTAGGATCGACCCCTAGCTGCTTGTGTATTTGTTTATTATTTTGTTCAATATTCTTTTCCTAGCTGTTGTATGTTTGAGGATATTGCTTTCATTCTGAATTCACAGCCATGATAATGATCGTTTCCTGTCTTTTACAGGAGCTCCAGGCTCAAGAAGTTGGAAAAAGGGAACGCTTCATCTTTGTAGCTAATTATATGTTCCTGGATGATGTGAATGGCTGTTATAGTATTTCATAGCAGCACTTTTGTAGTTGTTCTAAATTCCTGGATGATGTGAACTATGGCATGATTGTAATATATATAATATACTCATTTTGGTCGCCATTTATGAAAATTTGTGTGATTGGGGCTCTCTGGACCAAAATACTGGTTACTTTATTGTTGATACTTTATTGTTGATATGTCGGAAATGAAACATATACTATTTGGGCCCTAAAAAGGCCACAAATCAAACAATTCAGGAAAAATGAACAAAATTACTAAAAGAATCAATTGTGAAAAGGCGATGGCCAAGTAAATAAAAAGGCTTAGGCCCAAAAACGAAAATAGATCACAAAAAGGCCATGATCCATGAAATAAAAAGGCCAAATTGTTGGGCCAGGCCCATGTAGCTAGAGAAAATTAATAGAGGAAATATATAGTAAAAAGGCCGAATTGTTGGGCTAGACCCATGTAGAAAACCGAATTGGACCGGGCTGAATCTTGTGCCACATCAGCTTGCCACGCTGGATGCCTACGTGGCCTGGGGAGGTTGCTAGTGACCAAAACGCCACAGTGGACATATTTTGGTCATAAACGTCTACGACCATTCCAGAAGAAAGGTCGCTATAGTCAGTTTACGACCGCCAGCTTTTGACCTTCTGTTTTTGGTCACAAAAAGGTCGCAAATGAAAAACCATGACCTTTCAGTGACCAATAGTGGTGGTCACAAGTTGACATATTTCTTGTAGTGGAAACTAAAACAAAAACAATATATTTACTATATTTGATTATTATATAGTTTTAAAATATCCAGCAAAGATAATAGCATAATATAATGCATGGTGCGTCTTCATCCATGCATGGATCTGCCAGATTCGTTTGAGAAAACCAAAGCCAATTGTTGCTTAATGGGTAAATTGTGAGAGTATCTGCCATCTCTGCAATTTTGTATGGGAAGATTGCACTTGGTTTTCCCTCAAAAAAGAAAATTGTGCTTAATTTTGTTAGAGCAATTATTCGCTGAAGACTTGACAGGTAGCTGTCCAATTGTTTGTATAAATTCGATGTTTCATGCTCCCTTTATAGAACTTAGACAATCACGCATGGTCTCACTTCCCTTTACATGAGGGGCCAGTTTTCCTATATCACCTGGGTGCAATTGATAACTTATAATAGTTTAGAAAAGTACTGAAGGCTGAATCGTTGCTATATGAATTTTGAAAAAGTACTTTCGATTTCAAATGAAAAAAATGGTATGTGTAGATGTACCGTTAATTTGACAGAAACACACTATATATGATTAACTTTTATGCCATGAATTTTCAAGCCATCCATTTCTTATGTATTCTATCAGCGGTGATGAGCCTATGACTATCCTATGACAATATAACCAAAGGGATGATAAATGGACTATGCATTTGGAAATTAAAACAAAGTACATGCATGATACATTGAAGCAACAAACCTGAAAGTGTCAAACATTTTGCAATGATAAAGATTGCCGAATTCAAGATTAGAGAAAATCTGCATTAGTCATTCGTACGTGAAATGATGATTTAGGAGCGGAGAATGTTGTCGACCATCAGTGTTATGTGAGATCATATTGATTGGGGTAAAATAAAAGAGAATGCGTAGAATGCAGTTTATACCTGCAAACAAAAATGAACAAACCATATGTTATTGCCAGAGAATCATATTGTATAATATAGACATAATCACAGACTACATTAACCATAAGAAATCCTGAACAGATGATCCCGTCATACGATGCATAGTGTTAATCTCTGCAGAGGAATAAAAATGCAGCAATAAGCTAGCATCACTGCTTATCACTAAGGGGTAAGATTGCCAACGATCAGAAGGTTGAACAGAGATCAGGACAGGTATACGGGACCATCCTGATGAACAACAGTAAGGAAGGGGATGCAATTAGAATGCAAAAATAAAGGTTTCAAAGCTCAAATGCAGGAAGAAACATTAGAGCTTACCTCCATGCAGTAGTAGAAGTAGGAATTCCAGATTTACGACTGCACGTGTCCTGCTGCAAAATCAAAAGATAAAGGAGCACGGAGCCATCCCAAAAAACAACAGCGAAGAAATAAGATGCATCCTAATGCTATGGAGAAGATGAATAGAGAAAGATGGATTATAAGAATCAGAAGAGAAATTACAACATTATATAAATTAATCAACCTTGTTTACACATGATCGATTTTCCAGTGTGGGATGCTAGTGGTTGTACAGTTGGCCGGCAGAGATGGCCGAGGTCAGAAGGCCACGGCTGTGTGGACACAAGAAGACATCGCGGCTGGCTTGGGCGGCTACCAGTGGAGGAGCGGCGCCGGAGTTACCTTGGCCAGAATAGAGACATAGAAGGGATGGGAGGACCACGACACCATGGACGCCATCTTGGCAACACGGGCACCACACTGGCAGGGGAGCGTACCTACTGGGGGAATCCCAAACAGTCCCTGAAGCAAGTCGGATCAGCGGTCGTGCCGGAGGAGTGCCTAGCGTGCAGATGGCCTCCAGCTGCACCTCCATACAAAGCGTTGAAGCTGTGTAGCAGCTGGAGGGGAGAAAAGAGAACAGGCGCTGGAAGGGGAGAAGACTACGGTGAACACAGGTAACGGAGAGATGGGCATTAAACTGATTGAATTCCCCCTAAAAGAACTGATTCAATTCCTAGCGACGCACACGGTAAGAGGTTTTCTAGGGGTGCACACATTAAGAGATCACGGTTGTAGGCTTCCAGCATCTACTGATCCAATGGCTGATAATAATTTGGGTTTCCCTCAAAAAAAATTGGGTGATGTGGTGCATATAGGATGGATTAGACTCATGTGAACGCTGACGTGGCATGAAGATGATGTGGACAGTGTGCATGTTGAGAGAATTGGTAGTAGTGGGGATCAACTTTTTAAGACTGTAAGATGCGAGGAGAAGGGGTTGCCATGCAACGGATGCACTATAGCTATAAGTGTATGAAAGCTCAAACTGAAACTAAATGGGTGTGCATCTAACTTGCTTGCTCATGAAGGCCTGAGGCATTTGAGGAAGCCCATCATCGGAATATACAAGCCAAGTTCTATAATGAAAAATTCCCACTAGTATATGAAAGTGAAAGCATAGGAGACTCTCTATATGAAGAACATGGTGCTACTCTGAAGCACAAGTGTGGTAAAAGGATAGTAACATTGCCCCTTCTCTCTTTTTCTCTCATTTTTTTATTTTATTTTTTTGTGGGCTTCTTTTGCCTCTTTTTTTTATTTGGGCTTCTTTGGCCTCTTTTATTTTTTTAAAGTCCGGAGTCTCATCCCGACTTGTGGGGGAACCATAGTCTTCATCATCCTTTCCTCACCGGGGCAATGCTCTAATAATGATGATCATCACACTTTTATTTACTTACAACTCAATATTACAACTCGATATCTAGAACAAAGATATGACTCTATATGAATGCCTCCGGCAGTGTACCGGGGTGTGCAATGATCTAGCATAGCAATGACATCAAAAAGCAGACAAGCCATGAAAACATCATGCTAGCTATCTTACGATATGACAATGAATGCTCAAGTCATGTATATGATGATGATGAAAGTTGCATGGCAATATATCTTGGAATGGCTAAGGGAATGCCATAATAGGTAGGTATGGTGGCTGTTTTGAGGAAGATATAAGGAGCTTATGTGTGATAGAGCGTATCGTATCGTATCACGGGGTTTGGATGCACCGACGAAGTTTGCACCAACTCTCGAGGTGAGAAAGGGCAATGCACGGTACCGAAGAGGCTAGCAATGATGGAAGGTAAGAGTGCGTATAATCCATGGACTCACATTAGTCATAAAGAACTCATATACTTATTGCAAAAGTTTATTAGCCCTCGAAGCAAAGTACTACTACGCATGCTCCTAGGGCGGAGTTTGGTAGGAGTTAACCATCGCGTGCCCCCGACCTTCACGCAAAGATAAACAATCAAAATACAATGCACGCCAATTTGGTTACATAGTTAGGAGACCATACATGCATGCTTCGGGAATCACAAATATTAACACCAATATCCTTACTAAACACAACCATCTACTAGAACCTCCCACATATTATCATCTCTATATCGCAAAACTATTGCAAGGAATCAAACATATCATATTCAGTGATCTACAAGTTTTATGTAGGATTTTATGAATAACCATGTGAATGACCAATTCCTGTCATCTCTCTAAATAGATATAAGTGAAGCAACAGAGTTTAATTCTTTATAAAAAAGATATGCCCATGCTCTAACAAATATAAGTGAAGCAAAAGATCATTCTACAAATGGCGGTTTTCTATGTGAAGAGAAACATGCAATCCAAACTTCAAAAGATATAAGTGAAGCACATGAAGCATTATATAAAGCCATAATCAAAAGATTTAAGTGAAGTGCAATGAGCATTCTATAAATAAACCATGGAATATCTCATACCAGCATGGTGCATAAAAAAAAGTGAAAACTAAATGCAAAAGACGCTCCAAGATTTGCACATATCGCATGAACGAACGAATCAGAAAACATATTGATACTTGTTGAAGAAAGAGGGGATGCCTTCCAGGGCATCCCCAAGTTTAGACGCTTGAGTCTCCTTGAATATTTACTTGGGGTGCCTTGGGCATCCCCAAGCTTGCGCTCTTGCCTCTCCTCCTTTTCCTCATAACGAGACCTTCTCGATCATCGAACACTTCATCCACACAAAACTTCAACAGAAAACTCGGTAAGATCCGTTAGTATAATAAAGAAAATCACTACTCTAAGTACGGTTGAAAACCAATTCATATTTTGATTTTTGCATTATAGCTACTGTAATATAAATTTTCCATGGCTTAATCCACTGATAGAAATTGATAGTTTCATCAAAACAAGCAAACTATGCATCAAAAACAGAATCTGTTAAAAACAGAACAGTCTGTAGTAATCTGAACATTCACCATACTTCTGTATGCCAAAAATTCTACCAAAATTAGGAAAAATAAAAAAAACTTGTATAGAAAGACAGTGCAAAAAGTCTCAGAACAGTTTGATGTTCCAGTAAAAAATGTAAAATTGCGCACTATAGACAAAGTTTCTGTCCTGCACCGCACAAACCAACAAGCATTGTAAACATCCTAAAGGCAAACCTTGGCACATTATTTTTATAATACAATGGAATTGCACAAGGGGATAATTATTTTTGATGAAAAGTTTCTGTAATTAAGATTCACAAAGTTTCCGTGAGCATGAACAAAGTTCAAGGAGCTCCCCCACTTCAACAATGCTTGTCTTTCTCACTTTAACTTTCCTTTTTGAAAAGTTTTGGGTTCCCCTCTTTATTTTTTTTGTTTTTAAACTTTATGAAAGCACTCAACAGAAATAAATGACTCTCTAAAACTTATTGGTTGTCTCCCTGGCAGCGCTTTCTTTAAAGCCATTAAGCTAGGCATATAGTGCTCAAGTAATGGATCCACCCGGATCCCAAGGTGTATCAAAGCCAATTTTAATTAACAATGATTTGTAATTTAGTAGTGAGCAAAAAGTAACATATATCAAGCATTTACGAAGTCTAACTCTCTTCCTATGCATCGGCATGTCATAAAAGAACAATTCATGCACACAAAGTAAAGGCCAATGCATAGTATAAACAGTTTCTTGCAATTTTATCATGTTGGAAACATAAAGAGGCGGAGATGTAACTCCTCTCTCATAATAATTGAAAGTTGGAGCAGCAAGCACATGCATATTATATCTATCAAAATCATCATGTGCAATGATAAAATGCAACCCACCAACATAATCCTTAATAAGAGCAAACTTCTCCGATATAGTGTAGTTTGGAGAATTGAAAAGGATAATAGGACTATTATGTGTGGGTGCAATAGCAACAATTTCATGTTTAACATAAGGAACTATAGCAAGTTCATCTCCATAAGCATAATTCATATTGGCATCTTGGCCACAAGCATAGCAAGCATCATCAAAAAGGGGTATTTCAAGAGAATCAACGGGATCATAACAATCATCATAGCAATCATCCTTCGGTAAGCATGAAGGGAAATTAAACAATGTATGGGATAAAGAGTTACTCTCATTAGAAGGTGGGCACGGGTAGCTAATCCGCTCTTCCTCCTTTTGTTCTTCGCTCTCCTCCTCATCTTTTTCATCCAATGAGCTCACAATTTCATCAATTTCTTCTTCTGTAGACTCCTGCAAAATATTAGTCTCTTCTTGGACAGTGGAGACTCTCTCAATAAATTCATCAATATCGGAATTGAATTCATAATTCTCATAGAAATATTTAAGTTTAGCAAAATTTTCAGGTATGTAAACAGCATCATCAAGATTTTCACACTCTTTAAACAAAGATTCAAATTCATAAGCACCCAAAGCAACAAATTCTTCTATTTGTTCCACATCATAGTAATCATATATACCATTAGCATAAGAAGCCAAGGTTTTATCATCATTGAATTTGCATGAAAAGGGAAGGTGTGGAGCCTTCATCCTAGAGCAACAAGTATAATCATATCTCAAGCATAGTTGACAAGCATACCAATGCAACATATGAATTTGATCCCATGATAGTTTGCCTTTTTGAGTCAAGCGATAATCCCTAAAGTATTCACGTTGATCCTACATGTCTCCCATAACATAATTGAATGGGGTTTTCTCAGGATTATCAAAGTAGTACATAATATTTTTCACATAACCAGCATCGAGGGGTTTAGGAGGTTCCCCATCTCCATGAGTAGCAAGTACACCTAATGTTTTTGGTATTTCTTGTTCCATATCCATAACTAAAGATAGAGAACAACTTAGAACAGCAAATAAAAATTACTTAGTGATAAAGCAAACAAGCACACACGAGAATATTCACCCCAAGCTATGACTCCCTGGCAACGGCGCCAGAAAAAGGTCTTGATAACCCACATGTATAGGGGATCAATTGTAGCCTCTTTCGATAAGTAAGAGTGTCGAACCCAACGAGGAGCAAAAGGTAGAACAAATATTCCCTCAAGTTCTATCGACCACCGATACAACTCTACACATGCTTGACGTTCGCTTTACCTAGAACAAGTATGAAACTAGAAGTACTTTGTAGGTGTTATTGGATAGAATTGCAAGATAATAAAGAGCACGTAAATAAAAAGTAGGGGCTGTTTAGATAAAGAAGCAATAAAGTTAGTATAGCGAGTGTGGAAAAGTGGTGGTAGGAGTTGTGAAATTGTCCCTAAGCAATTGACTACTTTACTAGACCGATAACAAGTTTTATGTGGGAGAGGCATAAGCTAACATACTTTCTCTTCTTGGATCATATGCACTTATGATTGGAACTCTAGCAAGCATCCGCAACTACTAAAGATCATTAAGGTAAAACCCAACCATAGCATTAAAGCATCAAGTCCCCTTTATCCCATACGCCACAACCCCCTTAGTCGGGTTTATGCTTCTGTCACTCAAGCAACCCACTATAAGCAAATCATGAATGTATTGCAACACCCTACAGCGGGAATCCCCCACACTTGTGCGACACGGAGAGCACCATAGGACAGCAACATAACCACAAGCAAATTAAACCAATCATAGCAATTCACCAATTACCGATAGGACAACGAAAATCTACTCAGGCATCATAGGATGGCAACACATCATTGGATAATAATATGAAGCATAAAGCACCATGTTCAAGTAGAGGGTACATCGGGTTGCAGGAGAGTGGACCTCTGAATATAGAGGGGGGAAGGTGATGGAGATGTTGGTGAAGATGATGGAGGTGTTGGTGTAGATCGCGGTGATGATGATGGCCCCCGGCGGCGTTCTGGCGCCACCGGAAGCGAGGGGGAGAGAGCCCCCCTTCTTCTTCTTCTTCCTTGACCTTCTCCCTAGATGGGAGAAGGGTTTCCCCTCTGGTCCATGGCCTCCATGGCGTGGGAGGGGTGAGAGCCCCTCCGAGATTGGATCTGACTCTCTGTCTCTCTCTGTTTCTGCGTTCCAGATTCTGCCCTTTCACGATTTTTTTATTCCCGGTGATCCGAAACTCCGATTGGGTTGTCCTTTGGACACGATTTCTATCCGGATATTGGCTTTCTTGCGACGAAAGAAGAGCACCAACCGCCTTATAATGTGGCCAAGAGGGCCCAGGGCGTGCCTGACCCCCTGGGGGCGCACCCCCTGCCTCGTGGCCCCCTCGGGCATCGTCTCGCATTGATTCTTCTTCCCAAAATTCATAAATATTCCAAAAAAATCTCCATCCGTTTTTATCCCGCTTGGACTCCGTTCGATATGGGTTTTCTGCGAAACATAAAACATGCAATAAACAGGAACTGGCACTGTGCACTGGATCAATATGTTAGTCCCAAAAATAGTATAAAAAGTTGCCAAAACTATGTGAAAGTTGAATAATATTGGCATGGAACAATCAAAAATTATAGATACGACAGAGACGTATCAAGCTCATAATAGCTTCTTCATATTTTGTAGGTTTGCCTTGGTCTAATAACATGACTTCCATACCGTACCACTCTGGTGCGGAACGTGCTCTGGTTGACCTACGAGGTTCAGTAGCAACTTGATCTGAAGTTTCATGATCATTATCATTTCCTTCCTCTCTAGTTGGTGTAGGCATCATAGGAACGGATTTCTCTGATGTGCTACTTTCCAATTCGAGAGAAGGTATGGTTACTTCATCAAGTTCTACTTTCCTCCCACTCACTTCTTTCGGGATAAACTCCTTCTCTAGAGAAGACCCAAACTTAGCAACAAAGATCTTGACTTTGGATCTGTGGTAGAAGGTGTACCCAATAGTTTCTTTAAAGTATCCTATGAAGACGTACTTATTCGATTTGGGTTCGAACTTATCAGGCTGAAGCCTTTTGACATAAGCGTCGCATCCCCAAACTTTAAGAAACGATAACTTTAGGTTTCTTGCCAAACCATAGTTCATACGGTGTCGTCTCAACGGATTTAGAAGGTGCCCTATTTAACATGAATGCAGCTGTCTATAATGCATAACCCCAAAAAGATAGTGGTAAATCGATAAGAGACATCATAGTATGCATCATATCTAATAATGTACGGTTACGACATTCGGACACACCATTACACTGTGGTGTTCCAGGTGGCGTGAGTTGTGAAACAATTCCACATTGTTTTAAATGAAGGCCAAACTCGTAACTCAAATATTCGCCTCCGCGATCAGATCGTAGAAACTTTATTTTCTTGTTATGATGATTCTCCACTTCACTCTGAAATTCTTTGAAGTTTTCAAATGTTTCAGACTTGTGTTTCATCAAGTAGATATACCCGTACCTACTCAAATCACCGGTGAAGGTCAGAAAATAACGATACTCACCGCATGCTTCAACAATCATCGAACCACATACATCGGTAAGTATTATTCCAGTAAGTCATTAGCTCGCTCCATTGTTCCGGAGAACCGAGTTTTAGTCATCTTGCCCATGAGGCATGGTTCGCAAGTATCAAGTGATTCGAAAAGTCCATCTGCATGGAGTTTCTTCATGCGCTTTTCACCAATATGACCTAAACGGCAATGCCAAATAATGTTGCACTATCATTATTAACTTTGCATCTTTTGGCATCAATATTATGAATATGTGTATCACTGCGATCAAGATTCAATAAATCATTCACACTGGGTGTATGACCATAGAAGGTTTTATTCATGTAAATAGAACAAGAATTATTCTCTAATTTAAATGAATAACGGTATTGCAATTAACATGATCTAATCATATTCATGCTCAACACAAACACCAAATAACATTTATTTAGGTTCAATACTAATCCCGAAAGTATAGGGAGTGTGCGATGGTGATCATATCAACCTTGGAATCACTTCCAACACACGTCGTCACCTTGCCCTTAACTACTCTCTGCAACTCCCGTTTCGAGTTACTTATCTTAGCAACTGAACTGGTATCAAATACCCAGGGGTTGCTATGAATACTAGTAAGGTACACATCAATAACATGTATATCAAATATACCTTTGTTCAATTTGACATCCTTCTTATCCGCCAAGTATTTGGGGCAGTTCCATTTCCAGTGACCATTTCCTTTATAGTAGAGGCACTCAATTTCAGGCTTGGGTCCATCTTTGGGATTCTTCATGGGAGCGGCAACTTACTTGCCATTCTTATTGAAGTTCCTTCTCTTTCCCGTGCCATTTTTCTGTGGCACCCTGGCTCAGAGAAAACCGGAACGCCCCGTATTCCAGCTCAGAGATCGAGGAGAAGTCTTCTGGAATACGGCACTGCTTAGCATAGAACAAACCAGCTCTCTATTATTACATGAATATGATTACAAGGTCTCCTATATTACAATGAATAACATCGGTACGGCTACACTACGCCATCCTCAGTTGCTCTATGCAAGCAGCAGAACAACTTGAAGCAGTGGAAGAACTCTAGCAGCGGAACAACGGCGACGGTGGTGAACTCCACTCCGCAGGGACCCTAGCTGGAACGCTTATCCTAGCTCGCATGAACAAAAACCACGACAAGCAAGCAATCAAATCCGGCATGACACACCAGGTCAGTACAGCGAATGTACTTGCAAGCTCACAATAACCAGAAGCATTCAAGACAGACAACAGCATGGCAATTACAGGTTAAACAGGAATTATCATGAGATCATCAGAATAACATGGCATGACCAACATAACCATGTTACAGCTAACACAACTTGAACATATTACTCTGACAATACTAGCATGCAACATGATGACACTATATGCATCACTTATTTTGCTCGGGTTACCTCGTAACCAACACATGCATCACTTACCAACCTCGAACCATCACACGATCATCTCAGGATCAAATCAAGCTTGGTATGAATAATACCGTAGCGATCAGTAAATGACCACAAGGAGCTTGATCTTTACCCATGACTCTCACACAACATCACGAATATACAACAACTCAGTATCCTTGATACCACCGTGATCCTTTCAGCGATCACAACCCAACCAACATTTGGCCCCAAACCGTGATCCTTACGGCGATCACAACCCGACCAACACTTGGCCCATGACCCTTACGGCAATCACAACCAACTTATCTCATCGTTATTAAGCACATTATCCTTATTACTGTTGACTCATGGTGTGACCTACTTTCGACCTGGGCCCTTATCCACGGGCGCGGCTATCGATATATTTTATATACACTCTGCAGAGGTTAGTACACTGTACCCACACTACGGAACCCATGGCCTCGCGCTCCCATTCGGGTGGACCAACGGTGTTCCGACAAAAGTGTCCTACTGCCATGACACTCTCCTGGCCACTTCGACTCACTCCCCACTGGGCTAAGTCATGGGTGGCCCCGTGTCTATCTCCAGACACAACGACCATCGTCATGGCCCGTCCCACACGGGGACACAGATCCAAAAGAAAACTCAACAACGGGCACACAAGGTTATGCCTGCTTACCTGGCCAGGGTACAACATGCCCATAACCTTCCCTCGTTGGAGGCACTGGCGAGAGGCACGACAATAGACCCAGTTAGGACCGTCCCATACCGGTAAGCGTGGTTGCACTGGTCAGCATCAATTCAGCGGCACCATGACTCAGCCAACAGTTGTTCAAGTTCAATTTAATCTGGTTAACTTGAATGCAAATATGTTGAGCCATGATAAAATGCATGAACATGATATCAACATAATCATGAGGGTATCACATAACTATCCACAATATCAACAATATATCATATTCACTGAGCATGGCATACTAACTAGCATGACCATCACCAACATCAACATGTACTACTAGCAAGCATAAACATATGAAAGGTAATACTAGCATGTAGAACATGATAACAGAGTACAAGACAACATAGCTCAAAAGTGAACATGCAAATCTAAACATCACCGGAACAACGATAACCATCTTTTCAACAAGCAAACATTTAATAAAGATTCAAGTTGAAAACCATGGCTACTACATGACTATCATGCAACTGGGTATTGTGTCTTACCTGGGAATGAAGAAGGCACCAGGGAGAAGTGCGGTGAAGCCGCAGAAAGATTTGCCGGAAACAGTTCTCTCTCGGAGGGGTTGTTTACGTGCAAGGGCAAAAAGGTCATTTTCACAGTGTAAAACCATAGTGAAAATGAAACCAACAGAACGGGCTCGACGAAATGAAAAAATGGGCTTTGGATTCACCTCATTTGGAGTTACGGATAAAAAGTTGTGGATTGTTTTCTGCGAGGGACCTATCTGCAGTGAAAAGATTTTCAAACAGGGGCCTGGACAGAAAAAGTGAAAGCGTAATCAGGGAAATACACCTTCACCTTATCCACTCGAGCAGTGGCGGGTTCGGACGCATGCGGGTCCCACGGGGTGGGGCCCATCACTTATCCACGTGGGCTGGGCTGGCTCAACGCCGCAACCACTGACTAGCGGGGCCCGCGGGCAGGGGGGAGGGGCCAGCGAATCATCGTCCTCCTCCTCCTACCTCCTCGATCAGAGACAGAGGAGCGAAGCAGGGGAGGTGGGCGCGGCGAGGGGCCCAGGCGGCTCCGGCCAAGTCCGCCCAGGCGGAGGCCACCGGCGGGCGCGGCTCGGACGGCCGCGGCGGAGAGAGGCAGCAGGGACGGCGGGGATGCCTTGGGGAAGTGGCGACGGGAGGAGAATAGAGAGGAGCAGGGCGGGCGCCGGCGGTGGAACGGGCTGCTCCGGCCACCTCAGGCCAAGGCGCAGGCACCGGAGGGTTCAGGGAGGAGCACTGGATCCATTCAGAGGCAAAGGAGGCGCCGGAGAGCGGTGGAGAGGCGGGGCGGCGCGGCGATCGGGGAGGTTACAGAGAGGTCGGGTGGTGGAGGTACTCGGCGAAGCAGCGGCTTCGACAAGGGGGAAAGTGGTGGGGGCGAACCGAGGAGACGAGGAGAACACGGTGGACAGCTCGGGAGGAGTGGAGAGGGACTAGGCTGCTCGGAACTGAGGAGGAACCGAGGTGGTCGTGGCGATCAGAGGCCAACTCCGGCGAGATGTCGTTGCTCCGGTGGACTAGGAGGGACGAGGAGGGGCTTGGGAGCTTCGGGAGGGCTCGGGGGTCCTTATATAGGCGCGGAGGAGGGCTCTAGAGCTCAGGAACGAGCTCCCGACCAAGCTTTAATGGCGGGCAGAGGCTGGACGTGGCACGGGCGTGGAGCTAGCGACTCATTTATGGCGAACAGCGATGAGGCAGCAACGCAGGGCGATGCAGAGGCTCACGGGGCAGGTATTAGAAATGGTTGGAGGTCGAGACGAGGAGGGAGCCGACGAGAACAGGGACAAGAAGAAACCAGAGCGCGAAATGTGCGTGACGCCATCGTGATCACCACGGGCTCTGGTGCAAATGGCGTGTTTTGGCCGGGCCGACCATGTCCAGTGGAATGACCCTAGTAACCTAAGTATGATTGAGGAAGTAAATCATTCCAGGGCAAAGAAGAGATTTTCACTTAGCTCCAAAGTAAACCAGCAGCCAAGTGTTTGTGCTGTGCAGTGGGGACACCACCTAGGCAACTCAGTAAATAGCTTGTCTGGGAGGTTTATCTATCGAAGCACTTTCATCCTGGAGGTTTTGAGGGTAAATGGATCAATATTTATTGCAGTTGCTTCACAACCACATAATCTGGTCAGAAATGAAAATCATGATGATGCACTCACATGGTTGATCGTATTGAGCTGAGTTTGAGCAAGGAAAGGTTATTTGATCATATGAAGATGATGAGAAAGGTTTCATACCATTTGGATAAACCAAAATGGTACTTCCTTCACAAGCATCTCCTTTGAACAGAAACTTGCAAACATTCTAGAGGGATAATGGATCAATGAAATGATTCCAAATTGGGTGGAGAGATGTTTTATAGGTATAAGAATGATCTGGTAATTTATCAGGATTTTTGAAGCAATACAAAATACACTTGCTTCACAACCTGAAAATATTGCCAGAAACAAAGATTTGCTCATGTGCTCACATAGATAATTTGATGGGTCTGAAAATGGGTGGAGGGGGTTAATATGAGCACATTAAGTAGTGTGCAAAAGTTCAACTCATTTGGGTACTCCTAGCTAGTACTTCCTTCACAGTGGCTTCTGTTTGACAGAAACTTTGAAAAATCACTGAGGAAGATTGGCTAGGCAAATAAAGTTGAACTTGTGCATGAGGAAAATATTTGGACATATAAGCATGCCCAAGGAGTTGGGGAGCAATAAATAAAAGATAGGTGGCACTTCCTTCACAGAAAACCACACTGGACAGAATTGAAAAATAATTATTGGGGAATTATTTTCGAACACAGCAATGAAAAGTTTTGCCATGTTTGATCAAGATATGACCCAAACAATTTATGAGAATTATTTGGGAATTTTTGGAGTGAGGGAAATATAGGTTGCTTCACAACCTAGGGCAATTTGAGTTATTCCTTTAATAGAAAAGGAATATTCTCAATAAAAGGAATATTGGGATTTGGTCCAAGGTGGAAATGGAAAGGTCTAGGGAAGGATTTGGATATGACAAGCCACTCTAGAAGCAAAGAAGAGGGCATCTTCTTCAGTTTCCAGACCACAAAGCCAGGGAAAAAGAAAACTCAGGCAAAAACCTCGGAAAAAGAAAAAGAAAAAGAAATGGCTAAAAATCAGGCTGTCACATTTTCTTGAAACTGGTGGTCTTGTTAACCATCAACACTTGATGCTCTTTATTGATCTCTACCATCGCTGATTTCAACATGGCGAAGAGCTCGGGACTAATTTTCATCATCCCTTGTGTATTATAGTTCATCACGAAGTTCCAGTAGCTTGGTGATAGTGACTAGAGAACTTTGTCAATCACTATCTTATCTGGATGACTAACTCCCACTTGATTCAAGCAACTGTAGTACCCAGACATTCTGAGCACATGCTCACTGGTTGAGCTATTCTCCTCCATCTTGTAGGAAAAGTACTTGTCAGAGGTCTCATACCTCTAAACACGAGCATGAGTCTGAAATACCAATTTCAGCTCTTGGAACATCTCATATGATCCATGGTGTTCAAAATGTTTTTCAAGTCTCGGTTTTAAGCCATAAAACATGGCACGCTAAACTATTAAGTAGTCATCATATCGAGCTTGCCAAACGTTCATAACGTCTGCATCTGCTCCTGCAATAGGTCTGTCACCTAGCAGTGCATCAAGGACATAATTCTTCTGTGCGGCAAGGAGGATAATCCTTAGATCATGGACCCAGTCCACATCATAGCTACTATCGTCTTTCAACTTAGTTTTCTCTAGGAACATATACAAAATATAGGTGAGCTATATCGCGAGCTATTGATCTACAACATAGATATGCAAATACTATCAAGACTAAGTTCATGATAAATTTAGTTCAATTAATCAAATTACTTAAGAACTCCCACTTAAATAGACATCCCTCAAGTGATACGTGATCCAAATCAACTAACCCATGTCCGATAATCACGTGAGATGGGGTAGTCATCAATGGTGAACATCTCTATTTTGATCATATCTACTATATGATTCACGTTCGATCATTCGATTTCCAGTGTTCTGAGGCCATGTTTTGTACATGCTATGCTCGTCAAGTTTAACCCAAGTATTCTGCATGTGCAAAATTGTCTTACACCCATTGTATGTGAACATAGAGTCTATCACACCCGATCATCCCATGGTGTCTCAACACGACGTACTGTAGCAATAGTGCATACTCAGGTAGAACACTTTTACCTTGAAATTTAGTGAAGGGATCATCTTATAATGCTACCGTCGTACTAAGCAAAATAAGATGCATAAAAGATAAACATCACATGCAATCAAAATATGTGACATGATATGGCCATCATCATCTTGTGCTTTGCATCTCTATGTCCAAAGCATTGTCATGATCTCCATCGTCACCGGCTCGACTCCTTGATCTCCATCATTGCGTCGTGGTCATCTTGCCAACTATTGCTTCTACAACTATCGCTAACGCATAGTGATAAAGTAAAGCAATTACATGGCGTTTGCATTTCATACAATAAAGAGACAACCATAAAGCTCCTGCCGATTGCCGATAACTTTTATAAAACATGATCATCTCATACAATAACGTATATCACATCATGCCTTGACCATATCACATCACAACATGCCCTGCAAAAACAAGTTAGACGTCCTCTACTTGTTGGAAATATGCCCTAGAGGCAATAATAAAATGGTTATTATTATATTTCTTTGTTCATGATAATAGTCTATTATTCATGCTATAATTTTGTTATCCGGAAATCGTAATACACGTGTGAATACATAGACCACAACGTGTCCCTAGTGAGCCTCTAGTTGACTAGCTCGTTGATCAACAGATAGTCATGGTTTCCTGACTATGGACATTGGATGTCATTGGTAACGAGATCACATCATTGGGAGAATGATGTGATGGACAAGACCCAATCCTAAGCATAGCTCAAAGATCGTGTAGTTCGTTTAGCTAGAGGTTTTCCAAATGTCAAGTATCATTTCCTTAGACCATGAGATTGTGCAACTCCCGGATACCGTAGGAGTGCTTTGCGTGTGCCAAACGTCACAACTTAACTGGGTGACTATAAAGGTGCACTACGGGTATCTCCGGAAGTGTCTGTTGGGTTGGCACGAATCGAGGCTGGGATTTTTGTCACTCCTATGACGGAGAGGTATCTCTGGGCCCACTCGATAATGCATCATCATAATGAGCTCAGTGTGACCAAGTGTTTGGTCACGGGATCATGCATTACGGTACGAGTAAAGTGACTTGCCGGTAACGAAATTAAATGAGGTATTGGGATACCGGTGATCGAATCTCGGGCAAGTAACGTACCGATTGACAAAGGGAATTGTATACGAGATTGATTGAATCCTCGACATCGTGGTTCATCCGATGAGATCATCGAGGAGCATGTGGGAGCCAACATGGGTATCCAGATCCCGCTGTTGGTTATTGACCGGGGAGTCATCTCGGTCATGTCTGCATGTCTCCCGAACCCGTAGGGTCTACACACTTAAGGTTCGGTGACGCTAGGGTTGTAGAGATATGAGTATGCAGTAACCCGAAAGTTGTTCGGAGTCCCGGATGAGACCCCAGACATCATGAGGAGTTCTGAAATGGTCCAAAGGTAAAGAATTATATATAGGAAGTCAAGTTTCGGCCATCGGGAAAGTTTCGGGGGTCACCGGTATTGTACCGGCACCACCGGAAGGGTCCCGGGGGTCCACCGGATGGGGCCACCTATCCCGAAGGGCCCCATGGGCTGAAGTGGGAGGGGAACCAGCCCCTGGTGGGCTGGTGCGCCCCCCCTTGGGTTCCCCTGCGCCTAGGGTTGGAAACCCTAGGGGTGGGGGGCGCCTCCACTTGGCTTGGGGGAAAGCCACCCCCTTGGCCGCCGCCCCCCTTGGAGATTGCATCTCCTAGGGCCGGCGCCCGGGCCTATATAAAGAGGGGGGAGGGAGGGAAGCCGCACCCATGCTCTTGGCGCCTCCTTCTCCCCTTGCTACACCTCTCCCTCTCGCAGAAGCTTGGCGAAGCCCTGCCGAGTTCGCTGCTGCATCCACCACCACGCCGTCGAGCTGCTGGATCTTCATCAACCTCTCCTTCCCCCTTGCTGGACCAAGAAGGAGGAGACGTCTTCCTCAACCGCACGTGTGTTGAACGCGGAGGTGTTGTCCGTTCAGCACTAGGATCATCGGTGATTTGGATCATGAGGAGTACGACTCCCTCAACCCCGTTCTCTTGAACGCTTCCGCTCGCGATCTACAAGGGTATGTAGATGCACTCCTCTCTCTCGTTGTTAGATGAACTCATAGATTGATCTTGGTGAAAGCGTAGAAAATCTACAAATTTTATTTTCTGCAACGTTCCCCAACAGTGGCATCATGAGCCAGGTTTATGCGTAGTTCTCTTTGCATGAGTAGAACACAATTTGTTGTGGGCGTAGATGTTGTCAACTTTCTTGCCACTACTAGTCTTATTTTGCTTCGGCGGCATCGTGGGATGAAGCGGCCCGGACCGACCTTACACGTACGCTTACGTGAGACAGGTTCCACCGACTGACATGCACTAGTTGCATAAGGTGGCTAGCGGGTGTCTGTCTCTCCCACTTTAGTTGGAGCAGATTCGATGAAAAGGGTCCTTATGAAGGGTAAATAGAAGTTGGCATATCACGTTGTGGCTTTTACGTAGGTAAGAAAACGTTATTGCTAGAACCCTATTGCAGCCACGTAAAAACATGCAACAACAATTAGAGGACGTCTAACTTGTTTTTGCAGCATGCCTTGTGATGTGGTATGGCCAAAAGTTGTGATGAATGATATATATGTGATGTATGAGATCATGTTCTTGTAATAGGAATCACGACTTGCATGTCGATGAGTATGACAACCGGCAGGAGCCATAGGAGTTGTCTTAATTATTATATGACATGCGTGTCAATGATTCAACACCATGTAATTACTTTACTTTATTGCTAAACCATTAGCCATAGTAGTAGAAGTAATAGTTGGCAAGCAACTTCATGGAGACACGATGATGGAGATCATGGTGTCATGCCGGTGACGAAGATGATCATGGAGCCCCAAAGATGGAGATCAAAGGAGCTATATGATATTGGCCATATCATGTCATTATTTGATTGCATGTGATGTTTATCATTTTTTTGCATCTTGTTTACTTAGAACGACGGTAGTAAATAAGATGATCCCTCATAATAATTTCAAGAAAGTGTTCCCCCTAATTGTGCGCCGTTGCGAAAGTTCGTTGTTTTGAAGCACCACGTGATGATCACGTGTGATAGATTCTAACGTTCACATACAACGGGTGTAAGACAGATTTACACATGCATAAACACTTAGGTTAACTTGACGAGCCTAGCATGTACAGACATGGCCTCGGAACACAAGAGACCGAAAGGTTGAACATGAGTCGTATGGAAGATACGATCAACATGGAGATGTTCACCGATGATGACTAGTCCGTCTCACGTGATGATCGGACACGGCCTAGTCGACTCGGATCATGTATCACTTAGATGACTAGAGGGATGTCTAATCTGAGTGGGAGTTCATTAAATAATTTGATTAGATGAACTTAATTATCATGAACTTAGTCTAGAATCTTTACAAAATGTCTTGTAGATCAAATTGCCAACGCTCATGTCCACCTCAACTTCAACGCGTTCCTAGAGAAAACCAAGCTGAAAGATGATGGTAGCAACTATACGGACTGGGTCCGGAACTTGAGGATCATCATCATAGCTGCAAAGAAAGATTATGTCTTAGAAGCACCGCTAGGTGAAGCTCCCATCCCAGAGAACCAAGATGTTATGAACGCTTGACAGTCTCGTGCTGATGATTACTCCCTCGTTCAATGCGGCATGATTTATAGCTTAGAACCGGGGCTCCAAAAGCGTTTTGAGCAACATGGAGCATATGAGATGTTCGAAGAGCTGAAAATGGTTTTCCAAGATCACGCCCGGGTCGAGAGATATGAAGTCTCCGACAAGTTCTTTAGTTGTAAGATGGAGGAAAATAGTTCTGTCTGTGAGCACATACTCAAAATGTCTGGGTTGCACAACCGCTTGACTCAGCTGGGAGTTAATCTCCTGGATGACGCGGTTATTGACAGGATCCTTCAGTCGCTTCCACCGAGCTACAAGAGCTTTGTGATGAACTTCAATATGCAGGGAATGGAAAAGTCCATTCCTGAGGTATGTTCAATGCTGAAATCAGCGGAGGTAGAGATCAAGAAGGAACATGGAGGGATTCCTGGACTAGGGGGTGTCCGGATAGCCGAACTATCATCATCGGCCGGACTCCAAGACTATGAAGATAGAAGATTGAAGACTTCGTCCCGTGTCCGGATGGGACTTTCCTTGGCGTGGAAGGCAAGCTTGGCAATACGGATATGTAGATCTCCTACCATTCTAACCGACTCTGTGTAACCCTAGCCTTCTCCGGTGTCTATATAAACCGGATGGCTTTAGTCCATAGGACGAACAACAATCATACCATAGGCTAGCTTCTAGGGTTTAGCCTCCTTGATCTCGTAGTAGATCTACTCTTGTAATACCCACATCATCAATATCAATCAAGCAGGACGTAGGGTTTTACCTCCATCAAGAGGGCCCGAACCTGGGTAAAACATCGTGTCCCTAGTCTCCTGTTACCATCCACCTAGACGCACAGTTCGGGACCCCCTACCCGAGATCCGCCGGTTTTGACACCGACATTGGTGCTTTCACTGAGAGTACCTGTGTGTCGTCACCGATAGGCTCGATGGCTTCTTCGATCATCAAAAACGACGTAGTCCAGGGTGAGACCTTTCTCCCCGGACAGATCTTTGCATTCGGCGGCATTGCACTGCGGGCCAATTCGCTTGGCCATCTAGAGCAGATCGAAAGCTACACCCCTGGCCGTCAGGTCAGATTTGGAAGTTTGAACTTCACGGCTGACATCCGCGGAGACTTGATCTTCGATGGATTCGAGCCACAGCTGAGCGCGCCGCACTGTCACGATGGGCATGATTTAGCTCTGCAGCCGGACAGTGCCCTGGAGGCCGCACACGAGTCCGCTCCGACCCTAAATTCGGAGCCGGCTGCGCAGATCGAGGACAGGTGGCTAGACACCGCCTCGGGTGCTACAACTTCTACGGCGATGGAGCCGAATACTGACCTTGTCCCTCGTGAAGCTCGTGACTCCGAGGCACCAGACTCCTCGCCGGACTCCGAACCTCCCGCGCCCCCTCCAATCAAATCCGATTGGGCGCCGATCATGGAGTTCACCGCTGCGGACATCTTTCAACACTCACCTTTCGGCGACATCTTGAGTTCACTAAAGTATCTCTCGTTATCAGGAGAGCCCTGGCCGGACTGCGGTCAGGACGGTTGTGATGCGGACGACGAAGAAATTCAAAGCCCACCCACCACCCACTTAGTAGCCACTGTCGACGATCTAACCGACATGCTAGACTTCGACCCCGAAGACATGGACAGTATGGACGACGATGCCGGAGATGACCAAGAACCAGCGCCTACTGGGCACTGGAAAGCCACCTCAACTCACGATGTATACATGGTGGATACGCCAAAAGGAAGCGATAACAAGGAACAATGGGACGTGGCGAAGGACAACTCCCCCGACAAACAACCAAAACATCGACGCAAGCGCCGCCCGAAGTCCCGCCTCGATAACAACGACACCCATACTGACCCGGCCTTAGAGCAGGGCGAAGCAGTGGACGACGAACATGCCACCAAGCAACCATCCGAATAGGATGAATTGGACAAGCAACCCATCCCCGGCGAAAACAACAGTCCAGACGATCTCACGCCGGACACATCACCGGAGCATAAGAACCTTCATAAAAGGCTCGTCGCCACTTCAAGAAGTTTGAAGAAGCAAAAGCGAAAGCTCAAAACAGCAGAGGACGCACTCAGAATGAGATGGAGCAAAGTACTCAATACCGCAGATAAATACGGCGATAGTCACCAGGCAAAGAGCTACCCGAAGCGCAAGCTGTTGCCCGAATTTGATGAGGAGGCCGTAGAGCCCCCACAGTCAAAAACTAAAGAGGCCGCCTAGCCAGATAGACGACCAGATGATAGGCTAAGAGCGGCAAGCGGCGCCGCACACAAGCATTCACACGATCCACATAAGGATCCTCGCAAAAAGGATGGCCCGGTCAGGTCCATCTATGGGCCAAAAAAGAAGACTCCAGGGAGCAACACAACCCGCCGAGTGTTTGAAGACAACGGCACACCTAAATATAGGGGCGCCGCACACCCACTATGTTTTGACCGATGAGGTACTGGATCATGAATTTCCAGCGGGATTCAAACCCGTAAACATAGAGGCATATGACGGAACAACAGACCCCAGAGTCTGGATTGAGGATTATATCCTACACATACATATGGCCAAAGGAGACGATCTCCATGCCATAAAATACCTACCCCTCAAGCTCAAAGGGTCAGCTCGGCATTGGCTCAAAAGCCTCTCGGAAAATACCATTGGAAGTTGGGAAGAGCTCGAGGATGCGTTTCAAGCAAATTTTCAGGGGACTTATGTCCGCCCTCCAGATGCAGACGATCTAAGTCACATAACTCAACAGCCCGGAGAGTCAGCACGCAAATTCTGGAATAGGTTCCTCACCAAAAAGAACCAAATAGTCGACTGTCCGGACGTCGAAGCCTTAGCAGCCTTTAAGCATAACGTCCGAGACGAATGGCTCGCCAGACACCTCGGCCAGGAAAAACCAAGAACAATGGCCGCGCTAACAAGCCTCATGACCCGCTTTTGCGCGGGGGAAGATAGCTGGCTGGCAAGATGCAGCACCAGCGACCCGAGTACATCCGAGGTCAGGGATGGAAATGGGAAGTCATGACGCAGAAAAGATCAGCGCCGGAATAAGGAAAATGGCCCAAATAGCATGGCGGTCAACACCGGATTCAAAAGCTCTCGGCCGAATAATAAAACACTACCTCTTAAGGACAACAGTGATGAGCTATCCAACCTAAACAAAATCTTGGATAGGATATGTCAAATACATAGTACCCCCGGGAAGCCTGCAAACCATACCCACAGAGATTGTTGGGTCTTCAAGCAGTCCGGCCGACTTAACGCTAAACACAAGGGGCTCGACACACCAAGCGAAGACGACGACGAACCCCACAAGCAGAATGCCGAAAAACAGAAGACTTTCCCACTAGAAGTCAAAATAGTGAACTCACTTCATGTGATAAATAGTGCAGCACCTGCTAAAACACGCGCCGCATGGTCCACCCCAGCAGAGTCCCGAAATTGGATGTTTAAACCAATTACTTTCGACCATCAGGATTACTCCAGAAGTGTTCGAAACGCTTTGGTATTGGATCCCATAATCGACGGACTACAATTCACACAAGTCCTAATGGATGGCGTCAATGATATAAACCTGCTATACCAGGACACCATCCGCAGAATGGGGATAGACCCTACTAAAATTCGCCATAGCATCACTTCCTTCAAAGGAGTGACGCCAGGCCTTTACGCCAATTGTACAGGCTCTGTACTACTAGAGGTTGTGTTCGGTTCATCCGACAACCTCCGTCGCGAAAAGCTCATTTTCCATATCGCCCCATTCAAAAGCAGCCATCAAGCACTACTGGGACGCGAAGCTTTCGCCCGCTTTAACGCAATACCGCATTACGCGTCTCTTACACTTAAAATGCCCGGTCCACACGGAATAATCTCATTAAAGGGTCACTCCGAGTGTTCCTCGACCACGGAAAACGTGAGAGTGCCTTGACAGCCACACACTAATCCGACCTTGCTGGTCAAAGCCCCTAAAAACAGGTCATTCAGACCTCGGACATGGTTAGGCGAGTCCGGCATAAATAAACAAGGGGCTTCCCAGCCGCATACCTCTTTACAAGGGGCTGCACGTATAAACAATGAGAGCCAATAAAGCTCAACTTCATTCATCTTACAAATCATACTTTATTTTAAATACATCTTTTGCACGATATTTTTTCCAAACTAAGTCCTTCTCTTTTACAGATGAAGCACGTGCTACACCCGTCCAGGATACAGCACAACGGAGACATAGGCGCAGACGTGCAGCAGGGACCCGTTGCAAGGATTCTTTTCAGATTAAGACCCTGCGTAAACCTTTCTTACTGTCTTTTGTTGATACACATCCCCCGGTTTCCTACCATAACCGAGGAGGAGGCTGGCGTTTTGGCATCGGCCGTGTCAGAAGTTCTCGCCCGTACCTGGAGACTAGGGGCTTAGGGCATTATTCTGCCCAGTATCATAAAGACCGAATACCTCAGGGAGTGTTCGGCGTCTCGAGTTAGGCCTTATATGCATCAGCTCCGAATCATGTCTTTGGTCAAATGTTGGGTTTGCCCGGCTCCTGTGTTTTGCTGCCTTATGTTCCGCTCCATCGGCTAACGCGGCACTAGGAGAACTACTGCGATTGTGCCCCGGTTCGGCCGGGCCAGCACCTCAGTAGAGAAAGCCGAAAACTGACTGTCATGATATAGCGAGAGAGTGGTCAACCACTCGATCGACTACTGGAATGTTTAGAATTCCTCCGCCTTGACGAAGGACCACTTCCCAGTCAGGCACATACGCGCCCCGAGTTCGGAGAGCGCGGTGCCTCTAGGAGCTATATAGTAGCCCCACCATCGAGCTCCTATGGCTAAGTGAAAGTGATAAATCATTATAGTCCGGTTGCCTAGTTTGCTATGCTATCACCTCCTTCAAAGGACCAAGACGTTGGATTAAGTGTGAAAAAGCGCTTTTCTTTTGCAAAACGCCCCCGCACCATGTGCGTGAGGGCTGAAGCCAAAGACTACCATCTTTCAGGTTATACATACATATACGGCCGCACAGGAGATAGTTCAATACTTGAACGCACAAGTATAAAAAGTCGTTACATTATAAACATGATCTCATAAATCATACATGTCATTTGAACATAACATCTTTCGAGCACTGCGACTCTATTAAACGAGCGCCCTGCAGGACTTCCTCAAAATAGTGCTCGCCGGGTAATCGGCTTTTGTCCGAACCCCGGGATGCAACATCGGTGGCATCCATCTCCGCCCAATATGTCTTAACACGGGTGAGAGCCATCCGTGCACCCTCTATGCATGCTGACCACTTCATCGCCTCGATATGCGGCACCGCCCCAAGGAATTGCTGCAACAAGCCAAAATAACTCTCTGGCTTGGGCCTTTCTGGCCACAGATGAGCCACCACATCCGTCATGGCAAGTCCAGACAATCTATTCAGCTCAGCCCACTCAGCCAACCGATCGGTCAACGGAAGTGGACGCTCCGGACTATGGAATTGAGACCAGAAAAGTTCTTCCATTTTGTGATCCTTCTGGCTTCGGAAGTGCACGACTGCGTCCGCCGCACTCGCCGCCAAATCCAGATAAGGATCCTCCGCACCACACAATTGGCCCAACTGAGCATACTTCGGATCCGTGAACTTCCTACGCAGCAGAAAGGGCTTTCCAGCCGCAATGTCTCCGGCCTGACGCAGTTCCTCCTTCATAGCCCGCATCGCACAACGGGCATCCTTGGCTTCGGCGGTGGCCTTCTTCAGGTCCTCTTGCTCCGCTCGGCGTTCTCTTTCAAGAACCTCATAGCGGGTCGGTAGCATCTTTTAATTTCATGGCCATTCCGGCCATCTCCTCCCTGCTTCGGCAGTGAGCAGCCTTTTCGGCTTTTAGCTCTTCCGCTGCCTTCGAGGCAGCCGCATCACTTTTCCTGGCTTGCTCCTTGGCTCGAGCAAGCTCTGCTCGAAGGTCTTCCACAGCAGCAGCACCATCTGCATCAAGCATACAAATTGTAAGGAACGGGCATCAACTCCCTTACTAGGTGACCGCAGAGCAACCACTTACCTTGTGACTCGTCAAGTCGTTTATTGACCAGCGCGATGTCCGCATCCGCAACATCAAGTTGCCACTTCAGCTCGGCAACTCCATCAGTCCGGCTGGCCACCGATCGTTCCGCCACCTGCATAGGAAAGACGACATTCTATAACTGAGATTACGATCCTCGGCACGCTGTCGCTTTCGACAGCATACCAAGTCTCAGGGGCTACTATTATACAGGGCGCACTCCATGTGCAAAACTGTCAAAAGGTATGTCATTTTTTGCGTACCTCAAACCCCGTTAGCAAACTTCCGACGGCCTCATACAACCCGCTCTTGATGGATGAGATCCTTTCAATCACCATACTCATTAATGTGCGGTGATCTTCTGAGATAGACACCCTCTCGAGCAAATCCTGCAGCTCCACCGGCCGTACTCCAGTGGGTGCCGAACTCCCCGGCCCCGCCGGACTCGGGGAGACCCTCCGTGACGACACCTCAGGGTCGTCCGCCCTGCCCGATGGGGCGGCATATGGAGGCGTTTCGCTCTCCATCATCTCTGGATGAAGGTCCCCTGAAGATGAGCTCTGCTGAGAAGGGCTGAGATCCGAACTACAAGGTGAAAACTTCGGTTAACCTTAGAAATAAAGTAGGGATGTCCCCTATTACAACCCCCCCCCTTTTTACTTACGGCTCGCTGGAGGTCTGATTCCTTTGGGGAGACTGAGGGAGTCCCGGATTAGGGGGTGTCCGATAGCCGGACTACCATCATCGGCCGAACTATCATCGGCCGGACTATCATCATCGACTGGACTCCAAGACTATGAAGATACGAGATTGAAGACTTCGTCCCGTGTCCGGATGGGACTTTCCTTGGCGTGGAAGGCAAGCTTGGCGATACGGATACGTAGATCTCCTACCATTGTAACCGACTCTATGTAACCCTAGCCCTCTCCGGTGTCTATATAAACCGGATGGCTCTAGTCCGTAGGACACAACAACAACCATTACAATCATACCATAGGCTAGCTTCTAGGGTTTAGCCTCCTTGATCTCGTGGTAGATCCACTCTTGTAAACATCCACAATATCAATATCAATCAAGCAGGACGTAGGGTTTTACCTCCATCAAGAGGGCCCGAACCTGGGTAAAACATCGTGTCCCTTGTCTCCTGTTACCATCCGCCTAGACGCATAGTTCGGGACCCCGACATTGGTGCTTTCATTGAGAGTTCCTCTGTGCCATCACCGATAGGAAGGATGCCTCCTCCCGTCTTCAAGGACGGTATTTTCACCAAAGGAGCCTTGGCCGCCGGTCAAACTATCCGACTAGGTCGTTTTCTTATGACCGCCTGTCCGGCCACCGCTTCGACAATGACCTCTCAAGTCGTCAAAAGCAATCTTCACGTTAGCTCGGAATTCACCGAGCGGCTGGATCCAATAGAGCTCTCGTCCGTAAACGAGCTCTTGGATCGCATCGCCACCCTTGGAGTCGCTACAGACTACAATCAGATTGGGCTTAAAACCGATCTGAGAGAGATTAACTCTCCCCAGGTCACCCACCACGTTGCAGTGGTAGAGGAACAATGCGGCGACTCTTCTCCTGTATTGAAAACTAGTCATGTCCGGGCTCCCGAACCCCCCATGCCGGATTCCCGCGGAGGTACGAACTTCGATCAAGCACTAAACTTAAAGTCAGGCATTGGACCAGACTCGTTGGACAACGTCCAGCAATCCAAGCTTCCAAATTTGGAAACTTCTCGGCCTTCGAGCCTTGAGATGGGTAGGGTTCCGGACTTAATTCCACCCACCCGCCCAGACATATGCGATCTATCTCTAATCCGGCAAGAGCCCGCAGAGACAGTACATCACTACTGGGCCAGATTCCTCCTGGTTATGGACAGGATAAAGGACTGCCGAGAGGAAAACACAATCTCAATTTTTTGCAATAATTGCACGGACGAGAGGCATTCACAATTTTTCAAGCCGTAACCCATTACGGGTACATGAAGCTCAAAATGCCTGGGCCCGGCGGAATAATCACTCTCGTTAGTGATCCAGACATAGCACTCCGCGCTGAAAACAAGACAGCCGCATTAGCCTTAGAGGCACTATCTGAAGCCCTAGCGGTAGAGGAACTCACCGCGCTGCGCTCTACGGTGAATAGGGACGATGTGATACTCGATAAGAGATCCAAGTCCACCTCCTTTAAACCAGTAGATGAAATAGTAAAATTCCAGGTCCACCCAACGGACCCGACAAAGACGGCCTCCATCGGGGCATAATTGAACCCTGATGTAGACGCCGCACTGCGAGAATTCCTTCGGGAAAATTGGGACATTTTTGCCTGGCACCCCTCGGATATGCCCGGAATCCCACACAGATTGGCAGAACACAGCCTAAACATCCTAAAAGGATTCAAGCCAGTCAAACAGGCTCTTCGACGATTTTCCGAACCCAAAAGACAGGCAATGGGAGAAGAGCTAGCCAAACTATTGGAAGCCGGATTCATCAGAGACATCAAACATCCGGATTGGCTAGCAAACCTGGTAATGGTACCAAATAAGGACAAATCGTGGCGCCTATGTGTCGATTTCAAAGACCTAAATAAAGCCTGCCCAAAGGATCCCTTCCCCCTCCCACGCATCGACCAAATCATCGATGCCACTGCAGGGCACGATTCATTGTGCTTCCTGGACGCATACTCCGGCTATCATCAAATCAAGATGGCAGAAGCGGATCAAGCCGCAACGGCATTCATTACTCCATATGGACCATTCTGCTTCAACACGATGCCCTTCGGACTTAAAAACGTCGGCGCAACATATCAGCGCATGATTCAGACATGTCTGGCTACCCAGATCGGCAAAACAGTAGAGGCATACGTAGACGACGTAGTCGTCAAAACTAAACACGTCGAAACTCTAGTAGATGACTTGAGGCTCACATTCGACAACCTCAGAGCATATGACATCAAGCTGAATCCGGAAAAATGCGTTTTCGGCGTACCAGCCGGAAAACTGTTGGGCTTCATCGTATCCGGTAGAGGAATTGAAGCAAACCCAGCCAAGATCCGAGCTCTGTCACAGCTAGATACCCCAAAAGACCTCAAGCAAATACAAAAATTGACTGGATGCGTGGCGGCTCTAAGCCGCTTTATCTCCCGTCTAGGAGAAAAGGCATTGCCCCTCTATCGCCTCCTTAGGCGCACCGAACACTTCGAGTGGACGGATGCTGCCACCGCCGGACTCGAAGAAATAAAGGCCATATTGGCAACAAATCCGGTCCTGGCTGCGCCCAACCTGGGCGAACCAATGTTGTTATACATCGCAGCAACGCATCAAGTTGTAAGCGCGGTACTCGTCGTCGAACGAGAGACAGAAGGGCATAAATTCCCTCTTCAAAAACCAGTATACTACGTATCCACTGTGTTAACCCCCTGCAAGTCCCGTTACCCGCACTATCAGAAGATAGCATACGCGGTGTTCATGGCATCCCGGAAGCTCCGACACTACTTTCAAGAGTGTTCGATAACAGTGGCCTCTGAAGTACCACTTAACGACATTATAAACAACCGCGACGCGACGGGCAGGATTGCAAAATGGGCCATTGAGCTCTTACCATTTGATATAACTTACAAACCTCGGCGAGCTATAAAGTCACAAGTTTTGGCTGACTTTGTCGCTGAATGGACCGAAGCCGAACTCCCTAAAGAGTACGGCGCATACTCCAATTGGATTATGCACTTCGACGGCTCTAAAATGTTAGCCGGATTGGGGGCTGGCGTCGTATTGACGTCCCCGACCGGGGACACAGTCCAATACGTACTTCAGATAATGTACACGGACTCCAACAACGCAGCCGAATACGAGGCCCTTTTACATGGTCTCCGGATGGCAATCTCCATGGGCATTCAACGCCTAGAGGTGCGCGGGGATTCAAACCTCGCAATATCCCAAATAAACGGAGACTTTGACGCCAAAGATCCGAAAATGGCAGCATATCGCAACGCTGTCCTAAAAATGTCAGCCCGGTTTGAAGGACTTGAATTCCATCACGTAGCCCGGGATAATAACCAAGCAGCCGACGTACTGGCACGCATCGGCGCAAAACGCGACGCTGTCCCTCCTAACATCTTCCTGGAACGGCTCTTCAAGCCATCCGTACTATGGGAAGAGGAGTCCGGAAATAACAAACCGGAACAAGCCGCACCAACCGGCGATTCAGCCGATGACATAACACCTTCAGCCCACGACATAATGGCAGTAATTGCCCCGTGGACAGAACCATTCCTCGCCTACTTGCTTAGGCAGGAGCTTCCCGAAGACCAAAATGAGGCCCGCTGCATTGTCCGGCGATCTAAAGCCTACAAGGTCTATGAGGGAGAACTTTATAAGAAAAGCACAACCGGAGTCCTTCAAAGGTGTATCTCCGAAGAGGAAGGGCGAAACCTCCTGGCTGAAATTCATGCCGGACTAGGCGGACACCACGCCGCAGCTCGGGCCCTTGTAGGAAAGGCATTCCGTACAGGATTTTATTGGCCGACGGCCCGAGCAGATGCTCAGGACTTAGTCCAAAGATGCGTCGGTTGTCAGCTCTTTGCTAATCAGAGCCATATGCCACCCACCGCCCTCAAAACTATACCCATTACCTGGCCGTTCGCGGTCTGGGGGCTTGACATGGTTGGACCACTTAAAGGGGGAACCCACAAGCAAAGGTACCTATTGGTCATGGTGGATAAATTCACCAAATGGATAGAGGCCAAGCCAGTTAAAACGGCAGAGTCCGGACCAGTGATAGACTTTATATCCGGGGTAGTACACCGTTATGGTGTCCCCCACAGCATCATCACCGATAACGGCACGAACTTCACGGCCGATGAGGTTAAATCATGGTGCAAAAATATGGGCATCAAGCTCGATTACGCTTCAGTCTATCATCCTCAAACCAACGGTCAAGTGGAACGAGCAAATGGTCTAATAATGAGCGGCATCAAACCCAGACTAGTGCGGTCCCTTACGAAATCTGACACGCACTGGGTAGAGGAGCTCGACTCCGTACTCTGGGGGCTGCGGACAACGCCTAACCGTACTACCGGATTCACACCATTTTTTATGGTATACGGCGCAGAAGCAGTTTTGCCCTGCGACATCATTCATGACTCACCTCGAGTGCGCATGTACGAAGAAAGAGAAGCCGAGTTGGATCGGCAGGACAGCTTGGACGCATTGGAGGAAGAACGCGACGTCGCCAAGGCTCGTTCCGCATTCTATCAGCAGCAGGCTCGAAGATACCAAAGCAGAGAAGTACGGGCCAAGACTTACAACGTTGGCGAACTGGTTCTACGCCTGCCGGACAAGAAAAAGGACAAGCTCAAGCCCAAATGGGAAGGCCCCTTCATCATCGATCAAGTCCTGACCGGCGGAGCGTACCGTCTACGAAATGCATCGGATAACCGACTCGAGCCGAACCCATGGAACGCAGCCCGCCTCCGAAGATTCTATGCCTAGCGCCGGACTAAGAGTTCGTCCCTTTCCCCCCGTCCAATTTTTTTTTACTTCAGCTGCCTTTTGTTTATCTTTTTCTTCTCAACCCTATTCATCAAAGCCTTAAAGGGCCTACTTGCGCAACGTTCGCGCGCAATTGATGTGCTATCCGCACTCATTATACCTGGGGGCTTCTTTACCAGAAGCTTAATTATAAGGGCTTCATGCCCAGCACATGTGTCAAGCCTCCACATGTACCTTTTATTCACCATTATATGCATCGATATGACTTAAGTTTTGGCCAAGCTGGGTTGCCTGGCTCCTGTGCTTACCCCTACGTTCCCGATTGTTCGGCTAGGAGGTAAAGGGAGCACCTCTGCGATTGTTACTGCCGGGTCAGCCGGATGTGTACCTCAGACTGGGTGAAGCCGAAAGCTAGCGTTCTTAAGGGAATATTCGGTCGGTGACTTAAAAGATGATTTTTTATCCACTTATTTATCTGCCCCCAGATGTTTTTCTGCTTTTTTCGCAGTCCGGACATGCACTTTAGGGCATGCCACCCCCAGAGGAAAGGAACCCTTAACGGAACTATTCTCCCTGGAAGATGTTTCTTACTACCCATGTAATATAACATAACTAGTTGGGCACTTGTCTGATAAAGCACTAATGACCCCTACGCCTGGTCTCCATGCATACCCCGGTTGTTTCATAACCGAGAAGGTATTCGGACACACTCCGGACTCTAGGGTCCCGAGGTCGAAGCGAAAAGGTCGGCAAAGACAAACGATCTACAATCCGGCTAGAAGGCATTTTATATGTCATTTTATAATACATTGTCAAATCGACTGATTGTATTCTTCCTCAATCCCGTCTAACAGGTTGTCTAATTTACAGTCCTGTTGGGAAAATTTAGCGGCCAACTCTACTTGGCCGTATACTAAACTCACAGGGATCTCCTTCCCATCGGGCCCCACAGGTCCGACTTCGGCCATGTGGTTGGGATCCGCCTTCTTGTACCGCGTCTTTACCATGGCCCAGGCCTCCCTGGCACCTTGGCGGCAGGCCGAAATCTTCCATAAATGGAAGCGCTGCCGCACTCCCTGAAGCTTCTCCGCAAGCTCCCCAAGACCCTCGGGTAAGGAGAAGGCTGGCCATAAAGCCTGGATGACGCCGCTCATTGCCTGCCGAACTCGTTCGATCAGTTGCAACAATTCGGGAAGTTGATCACCCGTTGATACGGGCATCTCCTCCGCAGGGCGACCTGTGAGCATACCTGCAGACATATTCTGTCAAATTGCCTTCCTCGCCGAACTCTTCTTTTCAAAGGAGTTCGCTCAAGCACTTACTATAGATGCCGCGACGAAGCCGCTGATTCTCCTTAACGGAGCCCGACAGCTCGGCCCGAACGCCTTTCAGCTCTTCTCCAAGCTGGGCATGGGCATCCTGGAGCTTGTTCCTTTCATGATGCACCTTATGCAGCACCCTCTCGCCGGCCTTTAGTTGGTGCAGAAGTTCTTGCCTGTCCGGATCTTGTCCGGCAGCACCTGCAACGTCATTTTTTAGACTTGCGCACAGGCCAAACGCTACTTATCTTTCTAAAATAATGCGTTACCAGGAGAGGTCCCTGTGTTTCCTCCTGCGCCAGAGAGTGCGGCCTCAAGTTGGGCCTTGCACTCTTGCAGCTCCTGAGACAGTTGGGTATTCTTCTCGGTAAGATCCTACGTTTCATATGATCCTTAAATCAGTTAATATAACTACTTTAAGTCTCGGGGGCTACTGGCATATACAACTATTAAATTCTCTTACCCGTATGTCTTTTACATACTGCTCCGTGGCTCTGGTAAAACCATCTTGAGCAGCACGAAGGTGCGCGTCCCCCGCGTTAAAGGCATTCAACGCCTCGGGGGAGAAGCACGCGTCACGAAATACTGTCCGGCGGCGCCTGTGATTCAGGGCACTCTCCACCTCAGACTTGGTGGCGGACAGTCTGTCGGCATCCTCCGTCGGAGGAACGTCCGGCTCGCGCCTTGCGCTCGCCTCCCCCTCCAGACCAGGTGCTGGAGCCTGGCTGGTAGAGGTTGGATTGGCAACCTCCACGCCCGCAGTCCGGCGGACGCTTTTTTCCCTACAAAAGTCATGAGCACTCAAACGCTTCCTAGGAACGTTGCTCTAAATAATGAATTGTGAGCTACACCTTTGCGGCGACGTTTCAGTCCGCGCCGCGCTCCTCTTCCGCCTACTGGTCCGGACTGGCCTTTGTTGGCCAGCCACCGCGGGCTCGGCTTCTCGCCCTAGGGGCGCCTCCTGCACAGCGCCATCGTATACGGTGGTCAGAAATAAGCAAGGAAGGAATGACGGTGTCAGGACTTCGGTCGCAATCACCTGGGAAGCCGGATATAGTCCGGGATAGTCGGCCGTGATGGCGACTAAAGCATTGTCCATGCTGAGCTGGTGGAACACCCCGTCGATTAGCTCCACCATTATGTCCGGATCCTCTTCGGAGGCCGGATCCCGGGATCTCTCTGGATCCTCGGGTTGCGGAGCTGGACTTAGCATGTCCTCCACGATCCGGCGCAGCTCCTGCGTCGAAAGAAGAACACAATATAAGAAACTTAAGTTTCAAAAAGCATGGGTCGGGCACGCAGAGTGTTCGCTTACCCAAGGCCGGGGATTATTCATGGAGAACCCATTTAACGGGTTCGTCCGAAGGAAATCCTCCTTCTCCCCCTTATACAGGCCGGACAGGATCGTCACCAGATCTTCGACCGAATCCGGCCCTTTGCGGCCATGACGGGTGGCATCGTCCTCCCCGTTGAAATCCCACATGGGGTGGCCCCTGTATTGTAGTGGCTGCACCCCCCGCATAATGCATGTTGCCATGACTCCAATCATGGTCAACCCGGCATGGGCCAGTAACCTTATTCGGCCCATCAAATAATGGACGCTCTTGTCTTCCTCCAGTTGGGGGCTCCGCGGACGCCAACTAAGGCGTTTCTTCAGAGGAGCATTGCTGAACTCCGGGAGGCCGATCCGAACAGGGTCCGGCAGCGGAGCGTCTTCTATATAAAACCATTCCGAAGGCCAGTCTTCGGACGCCTTCTTAGGGGTTCCGGATGGATATCCGGTCCCGGCAATGCGCCATATTTCGGCGCCGCCCACTTGATATATGGACCCCTCGTGAGAGCGGGGTACAAGGCAGAACAACCTCTTCCACAGCGCGAAATGGGGCTCGACGCCCAGGAATAGCTCGCAAAGAGCTACGTAACCCGCAATATGCAGGATTGAGGCGGGCGTGAGGTGATGAAGCTGGAGTCCGTAGAACTCCAGGAGCCCGCGGAGGAATGGATGTACAGGAAATCCGAGCCCCCTTATCAGATAGGGGACGAAGCATACCCGCTCCCCTTTGTTGGGACTTGGGGTAACCTCCGCTTGCTTCCCACCTTTGTAGGTGGCCAGCCCGGCTCGAACCGGAACCATGAAGGCCGGAGGGAGATATCCCCCCGCTTGGAGCTTCACCAGCTCGTTGTGCGGAACAGAGCATCTCCTCCAATCTCCTGGCAAAGGGCTGGGAGCGCGAGAAGAGGAGCCGCGTTGACGGTCCATGATGGAATGGATTCTTGGTCGAAAGCGCTCCGATGAGTATTTGCGGGAGGAAGATGGTGATTTGGATCTGGATTCTTGCCTCCCTTATAGGCAGATTATTCGCACAACTAGGGGGTAAAACATAAAAGACACCCTGGCTTTTCACATTCGCGCGACGCGTGGAAGAAGGCCATTATTGGGCGTGGAAGCCAAGACGCGCAACATTGATGAGGAAGCCGGACACTGTTCGGCAGGTACGTAGAACTTGAAGGAGAACCCGCCTTGCAACGCCGAAGACTACACACATGCTGGACTTATCGTCATTGAAGCCTGGTTCGGGGGCTACTGAGGGAGTCCCGGATTAGGGGGTGTCCGGATAGCCGGACTACCATCATCGGCCGAACTATCATCGGCCGGACTATCATCATCGACCGGACTCCAAGACTATGAAGATACAAGATTGAAGACTTCGTCCCGTGTCCGGATGGGACTTTCCTTGGCGTGGAAGGCAAGCTTGGCGATACGGATACGTAGATCTCCTACCATTGTAACCGACTCTATGTAACCCTAGCCCTCTCCGGTGTCTATATAAACCGGATGGCTCTAGTCCGTAGGACACAACAACAACCATTACAATCATACCATAGGCTAGTTTCTAGGGTTTAGCCTCCTTGATCTCGTGTAGATCCACTCTTGTAAACATCCACAATATCAATATCAATCAAGCAGGACGTAGGGTTTTACCTCCATCAAGAGGGCCCGAACCTGGGTAAAACATCGTGTCCCTTGTCTCATGTTACCATCCGCCTAGACGCACAGTTCGGGACCCCCTACCCGAGATCCGCCGGTTTTGACACCGACAGAGACTGTGCGGCCGGGGCTCTTCCCGGCACGGGACCTTCCAGTGATTTCCTTCCCCGCTTTGAGGCCTTGGCCTCCGGGTCTTCGGAAGCGGTCCTCTTCTCCCCCTGGAGGGAGGGACTCTCGATTCCCCCCTTACTGAAAGCCTCCTTGGCAGAGGTGGTAGTTTCCCTGTGCCCCCCTTTGCCCTCCTCCGAAGGTGCAACCTCCAACATTTTGATTAACACAAGATCCGGCGTGGTCTCAGGGAGGGGGGCCGGACACCGTATCAATTTTGCTTGCGCTATCCACTCCTGTTCAAGGGATAGCTGGTTAAAAGGCAAACCCATGATAAATAAATGGACAATGTGTCTGGACACAGGGCTACTTACTTGAGTATCCGGGCGATTGCAGCTTAGGCCAGCGTCCTCGGTCAAGTCCGGACGCATCTCTTGTGATGCGAAGAACAGTTTGTACATCTCCACGGGTGTCAAACCCATGAAGTGTTGGAGAGCTCGTGGTCCCTCTGGATTAAATTCCCACAGGCGGAGGGGGCGACGTTTGTAGGGCAGAAGGCGCCGAATTAGCATAACCTGTGTCACTACGACCAGATTGATCTCCCCTTCCTGGAGGTCTCGAATCCGGCCCTGCAACAGGGGAACGTCTTTGGACGGCCCCCAGTCAAGCCCTTTGTTGACCCATGATGTCAGCCGTTGTGGAGGGCCCGGGCGAAAGACGGGCGGCGGCCTCTGCCTGCTGCCCCTGGGAGCAGTGATATAGAACCACTCCTGTTGCCACAAGCCGAGCTCCTCCTGAAAAGAGCCCTCGGGCCATGGAGCATCGGCCCTCTTGCTTATAACCGCCCCGCCGCACTCTTCCTGACGCCCCTCAATCATCTTCGGCTCCACATTGAAGGTTTTGAGCCACAAGCCGAAGTGAGGGGTAGTGCGGAGGAAGGCTTCGCAGACGACAATGAATGATGAGATGTGGAGGATGGACTCCGGAGCCAAGTCGTGAAATTCCAGGCCATAGTAAAACATGAGCCCCATCACAAAGGGATCCATTGGGAAGCCTAAACCCCGACGGAGGTGATACACGAACACGACACTCTCGTCGGGCTCGGGAGTAGGAATAACTTGCCCTTGGGCAGGCAACCTATGCGAAATTTTGTAGGTTAAGTACCTGGCGTCTCTCAGTTTAAGCACGTCCTCTTCCGTGACGGAGGAGGGCATCCACCGGCCTCGTAGGTCAGAGCCGGACATTGTTGAAGGTCGAAAGTACCCGAATCTGGAGCCTTGGGTGTTGGAACTCGGGGCGAGGGGCGGATTCGATTGAGGGTTGAAGAAAAAGAACGGGCCTTGGTCTCATTATAAAGAGGGAGAATACCAAGAGCCGTCCCCGTGACCGTTTGGAACCCACCTTCGATGGAGGGGGCGTGGCAACGGGCGCGGTTGGGTTACCCACGTCCGTATTAATGAGAATCCCGGAATAAGGGGAACACAATCTCTGCTTCGACAAGACGTGCCAAGAAAACCGCTTCGCTAAACGTGCGGAGGTGATATAATAAAAACGATTCGAGTAAAGGCTTGGTTGTGGCGTGACGTCACGCCACAAAATACGTCAGCAGATTGAACTTGTGTAAATATTATTCTCTCTATGGTGGTATGTGGAATTTATTTTGCAGAGCCGGACACTATCCTGGTGTTCGCAATCTTCTATAAATTATTCGGAGGAGGAACCCGCCTTGCAATGCCGAAGACAATATGCGCGCCGGACTCGTCGTCATTGAAGCCTGGTTCAGGGGCTACTGAGGGAGTCCTGGACTAGGGGGTGTCCGGATAGCCGAACTATCATCATCGGCCGGACTCCAAGACTATGAAGATACAAGATTGAAGACTTCGTCCCGTGTCCGGATGGGACTTTCCTTGGCGTGGAAGGCAAGCTTGGCAATACGGATATGTAGATCTCCTACCATTGTAACCGACTCTGTGTAACCCTAGCCCTCGCCGGTGTCTATATAAACTGGATGGCTTTAGTCCATAGGACGAACAAGAATCATACCATAGGCTAGCTTCTAGGGTTTAGCCTCCTTGATCTCGTGGTAGATCTACTCTTGTAATACCCACATCATCAATATAAATCAAGCAGGACGTAGGGTTTTACCTCCATCAAGAGGGCCCGAACCTGGGTAAAACATCGTGTCCCTAGTCTCATGTTACCATCCGCCTAGACGCACAGTTCGGGACCCCCTACCCGAGATCCGCCGGTTTTGACACCGACAAACATCAAGTGTTGATGGTGAATAAAACCACTAAGTTCAAGAAAGACAAGGGTAAGAAGAACTTCAAGAAGGACGGCAAGGGAGTTGCCGCGCCCGATAAGCCAGTTGCCGGGAAGAAGTCAAAGAATGGACCCAAACCTGAGACTGAGTGCTTTTATTGCAAGGGAAGTGGTCACTAGAAGCGGAACTGCCCCAAATACTTAGCGGACAAGAAGGCCGACAACACTAAAGGTATATGTGATATACATGTAATTGATTTGTACCTAACCAGTACTCGTAGTAGCTCCTGGGTATTTGATACCGGTGTCGTTGCTCATATTTGTAACTCAAAGCAGGAGCTGCAGAATAAGCGGAGACTGGCAAAGGACGAGGTGACGATGCATGTAGGGAATGGTTCCAAGGTCGATGTGATCGCCGTCGGCACGCTACCTCTACATTTACCTACGGGATTAGTTTTAAACCTCAATAATTGTTATTTAGTGCCAGCTTTGAGCATGAACATTGTATCTGGATCTCGTTTAATATGAGATGGCTACTCATTTAAATCCGAGAATAATGGTTGTTCTATTTATATGAGAGATATGTTTTATGGTCATGCCCCGATGGTCAATGGTTTATTCTTAATGAATCTCGAATGTGATGTTACACATATTCATAGTGTGAATACCAAAAGATGTAAAGTTGATAACGATAGTCCCACATACTTGTGGCACTGCTGCCTTGGTCACATTGGTGTCAAGCGCATGAAGAAGCTCCATGATGATGGACTTTTAGAGTCTCTCAATTATGAATCATTTGACACATGCGAACCATGCCTCATGGGCAAAATGACCAAGACTCCATTCTCCGAAACAATGGAGCGAGCAACCAACTTATTGGAAATCATACATACTGATGTGTGCGGTCCAATGAGCGTTGAGGCTCGTGGAGGATATCGTTATGTTCTCACTCTCACTGATGACTTAAGTAGATATGGGTATGTCTACTTGATGAAACACAAGTCTGAGACATTAGAAAAGTTCAAGGAATTTCAGAATGAGGTAGAGAATCAACGTGACCGAAAAATAGAGTTCTTACGATCAGATCGTGGAGGAGAATATTTAAGTCACGAATTTGGTACGCACTTAAGGAAATGTGGAATCATTTCACAACTCACGCCGCCTGGAACACCTCAGCGTAACAGTGTGTCCGAACGTCGTAATCGCACTCTATTGGATATGGTGCGATCTATGATGTCTCTTACCGATTTACCGCTATCTTTTTGGGGATACGCTCTAGAGACAACTACATTCACTTTAAATAGGGCACCGTCTAAATCCATTGAGACGACACCGTATGAATTATGGTTTGGGAAGAAAACTAAGCTGTCATTTCTAAAAGTTTGGGGATGCGATGCTTATGTCAAGAAACATCAGCCTGAAAAGCTCGAACCCAAGTCGGAAAAATGCGTCTTCATAGGATACACTAAAGAAACCATTGGGTATACCTTCTACCTCAGATCTGAAGGCAAGATCTTTGTTGCCAAGAACGGGTCCTTTCTGGAGAAAGAGTTTCTCTCGAGAGAAGTAAGTGGGAGGAAAGTGGAACTTGATGAAGTACTACCTCTTGAACCGGTAAGTAGCGCAACTGAGGAAGATGTTCCTGTGGTGCCAGCACCAACTGAAGAGGAAGTTAATGATGATGATCAAGGTACTTCGGATCAAGTTACTACTGAACTTCGTAGGTCCACAAAGACACGTTCCACACCAGAGTGGTATGGCCACCCTGTCCTGGAAATCGTGTTGTTAGACAACAGTGAACCTTCGAACTATGAAGAAGCAATGGCGGGCCCAGATTCCAACAAATGGCTTGAAGCCATGCAATCCGAGATAGGATCCGTGTATGAAAACGAAGTATGGACTTTGACAGACTTGCCCGATGCTCGGCGAGCAATAGAAAACAAATGGATCTTTAAGAAGAAGACGGACGCGGATGGTAATGTTACCATCTATAAAGCTCGACTTGTCGCTAAGGGTTATCAACAAGTTCAAGGGGTTGACTGCGATGAGACATTCTCTCCCGTAGAGAAGCTAAAGTCCGTCAGAATCATGTTAGCAATTGCCGCATACTATGATTATGAGATATGGCAAATGGACGTCAAAACGGCATTCCTTAAACGGCCATCTTAAGGAAGAACTGTATATGATGCAACCGGAAGGTTTTGTCGACCCTGAGAATGCTAACAAGGTATGCAAGCTCCAGCAATCCATTTATGGGCTGGTGCAAGCATCTCGGAGTTGGAACATTCGCTTTGATGAGATGATCAAAGCGTTTGGGTTTATGCAGACTTATGGAGAATCCTGCGTTTACAAGAAAGTGAGTGGGAGCTCTGTAGCATCTCTCATATTATATGTACATGACATACTTTTGATGGGAAATGATATAGAACTTCTGGACAACATTAAGGCCTACTTGAATAAGTGTTTTTCGATGAAGGACCTTGGAGAAGCTGCTTACATACTAGGCATCAAGATCTATAGGGATAGTTCGAGACGCCTCATAGGTCTTTCACAAAGCACATACCTTGATAAGATATTGAAGAAGTTCAATATGGATCAGTCTAAGAAGGGGTTGTTGCCTGTGTTGCAAGGTGTGAAATTGAGCTCAGGTCAATGCCCGACCACGGCAGAAGATAGAGAAAAGATGAGTGTCATCCCCTATGACTCAGCTATAGGGTCTATTATGTATGCCATGCTGTGTACCATACCTGATGTAAACCTTGCCGTAAGTTTGGTAGGAAGGTACCAAAGTAATCCCGGCATGGAACACTGGACAGTGGTCAATAACATCCTAAAGTACCTGAAAAGGACTAAGGATATGTTTATCGTTTATGGAGGTGACGAAGAGCTCATCGTAAAGGGTTACGTCGATGCTAGCTTCGACACAGATCTAGATGACTCTAAGTCACAAAGCGAATACGTGTATATTTTGAATGGTGGGGCAGTAAGCTGGTGCAGTTGCAAGCAAAGCATCATGGCGGGATCTACATGTGAAGCAGAGTACATGGCAGCCTCGGAGGCAGCGCATGAAGCAATCTAGGTGAAGGAGTTCATCACCGACCTAGGAGTCATACCCAATGCGTCGGGGCCGATCGCACTCTTCTGTGACAACACTGGAGCTATTGCACTTGCCAAGGAGCCCAGGTTTCACAAGAAGACCAGGCACATCAAGCGTCGCTTCAACTCCATTTGTGAAAATGTTCAAGATGGAGACATAGATATTTGTAAAGTACATACGGACCTGAATGTAGCAGATCCATTGACTAAACCTCTCCCTAGGGCAAAACATGATCAACACCAGAAGTTTATGGGTGTTCGATTCATCACAATGTAACTAGATGATTGACTCTAGTGCAAGTGGGAGACTGTTGGAAATATGCCCTAGAGGCAATAATAAAATGGTTATTATTATATTTCTTTGTTCATGATAATAGTCTATTATTCATGCTATAATTGTGTTATCCGGAAATTGTAATACACGTGTGAATACATAGACCACAACGTGTCCCTAGTGAGCCTCTAGTTGACTAGCTCGTTGATCAACAGATAGTCATGGTTTCCTGACTATGGACATTGGATGTCATTGATAACGGGATCACATCATTGGGAGAATGATGTGATGGACAAGACCCAATCCTAAGCATAGCTCAAAGATCGTATAGTTCATTTAGCTAGAGCTTTTCCAAATGTCAAGTATCACTTCCTTAGACCATGAGATTAGGGCTGGAATTCGAGCCGAGTCGAGCCAGCTCGGCTTGACTCGCTAGAGCTCGTTTTGTTAACGAGCTAGCTCGACTCGACTCGTTACTATAACAAGCTCAAACCCAAGATTGGCTCGACTCGTATAACTCGCGAGCTGGCTCGTTTAGCTTATTAAGCTCGTTCAATATATGAACATAAAACCCTCAAATATGATAAAAATGATTATGTATATATTAAACATATATATCACTAAACAATTGTAATTTCCTTGTAACACATGAGGCTCCTGGGAGGTTGGGCCTTGTGTTGTGCGCCTGGGATGCAGGATGCTGAGTTGCCGATTTTTTTTTGGATTTGAAGTAGCTGATCTTTTATACCGAGCCTAACGAGTTACACGAGTACTCGTGAGATTGGCTCATTAAACTTGGTCTATAAATGATCTTAAACTAAAGCTCGACTCGACTCGTTATTCTTCGAGTTTGAGTCGATTCGAGTCGAGTCACGAGCTACTTGTTTAGCTTGCAAGCTTCGAGCTTTTTTTCCAGCCCTACATGAGATTGTGCAACTCCCGGATACCGTAGGAGTGCTTTGGGTGTGCCAAACGTCACAACATAACTGGGTGACTATAAAGGTGCACTACGGGTATCTCCGAAAGTGTCTGTTGGGTTGGCACGAATCGAGACTGGATTTTTGTCACTCCGTATGACGGAGAGGTATCTCTGGGCCCACTCGGTATTGCATCATCATAATGAGCTCAATGTGACAAAGTGTCTGGTCACAGGATCATGCATTACGGTACGAGTAAAGTGACTTTCCGGTAACGAGATTAAACAAGGTATTGGGATACCGACGATCGAACCTCGGGCAAGTAACATACCGATTGACAAAGGGAATTGTATACGGAATTGATTGAATCCTCGACATCGTGGTTCATCCGATGAGATCATCGAGGAGCATGTGGGAGCCAACATGGGTATCCAGATCCCACTGTTGTTTATTGACCGGAGAGGTGTCTCGGTCATGTCTGCATGTCTCCCGAACCCGTAGGGTCTACACACTTAAGGTTCGGTGACGCTAGGGTTGTAGAGATATGAGTATGCAGTAATCTGAAAGTTGTTTGGAGTCCCGGATGAGATCCCAGACATCACGAGGAGTTCCGGAATGGTCCATATGTAAAGAATTATATATAGGAAGTCAAGTTTCGGCCATCGGGAAAGTTTTGGGGGTCACCGATATTGTACCGGGACCACCGGAAGGGTCCCGGGGGTCCACCGGATGGGGCCACCTATCCCGGAGGGCCCCATGGGCTGAAGTGGGAGGGGAACCAGCTCCTGGTGGGCTGGTGCACCCCCCCCCCTTGCCCCCCCCCCCCCGCACCTAGGGTTGGAAACCCTAGGGGTGGGGGTGCCTCCACTTGGCTTGGGGGGCAAGCCACCCCCTTGGCCGCCGCCCCCCCTTGGAGATTGCATCTCCTAGGGCCGGTGCCCTCCCCCCTAGGGGGCCTATATAAAGAAGGGGGGAGGGAGGGCAGCCGCACCCATGCTCTTGGCGCCTCCCTCTCCCCCTGCTACACCTCTCCCTCTCGCAGAAGCTTGGCGAAGCCCTGCCGAGATCGCTGCTGCATCCACCACCACGCCGTCGTGCTGCTGGATCTTCATCAACCTCTCCTTCCCCCTTGCTGGATCAAGAAGGAGGAGACGTCTTCCTCAACCGCACGTGTGTTGAACATGGAGGTGATGTCCGTTCAGCACTAGGATCATCGGTGATTTGGATCACGACGAGTACGACTCCCTCAACCCCGTTCTCTTGAACGCTTCCGCTCGCGATCTACAAGGGTATGTAGATGCACTCCTCTCTCTCATTGCTAGATGAACTCATAGATTGATCTTGGTGAAAGCGTAGAAAATCTACAAATTTTATTTTCTGCAACGTTCCCCAACACTACTTTGTTGTTGTCAAGTTTTACGTGGCTGCTACGGGCTTCTAGCAAGAACCGTTCTTACCTACGCATCAAAACCACAATAGTGATTTATCAAGTTTGTTGTTTTAACCTTCAACAAGGACCAGCTATAGTCAAATTCGATTTCAACTAAAGTAGGAGAAACAGACACCCGCTAGTCACCTTTATGCAAAACTAGTTGCATGTCTGTCGGTGGAATCGGTCTCATGAACGTGGCCATGTAAGGTTGGTCCGGGCCGCTTCATCCCACAATATCGCTGAATCAAAATAGGACGTTGGTGGTAAGAAGTATGACTATCATCGCCCACAACTCTTTGTGTTCTACTCGTGCATATCATCTACGCATAGACCTGGCTCGGATGCCACTATTGGGGAATGTTACATGGAAAACAAAAAAAATTCTACGCACACACAAGATCTATCAAGGAGATGCATAGCAACAAGAGGGGGAGAGTGCGTCTATGTAGCCTCGTAGACCGTAAGCAAAAGCGTTTTACAACGTGGTTGATGTAGTCGAACTTTCATCGCGCTCCAACTGATCTAGTACCGAACGCACGACACCTCCATGTTCTGCACATGTTCAGCTCGGTGACGTCCTCGGCCTTCTTGATCCAGCAAGACGGCGAAGTAGTAGATGAGTTCCAGCAGCACGACGGCATGGTGATGGTGATGGTGAAGTTATCTCTGCAGGGCTTCGCCTAAGCACTACGAAAATATGACCAGGGGTGTAAACGGTGGAGGGGCACTCCGCACACGGCTAGGCAATAGTATGTTGTGTGCTAGGCGCCACCCTCCTCGTATATATAGGTGGGACGGGGAGGAGCATCCATAGAAGGTTCCCAAGTAGGAGGAATCCTACTTGGAGTCCCTCCCAAGCCGCGCCCCCTGCCATATATATAACCGAGGGGAAAGGAAAGAGGGAAGGAAGTAGAAATCCTCATCCACACTTTCCTTGCCGTCCCCTCTTTCCTTCTCCTCCTCATAGGGCTGGCCTCTATAGGGGCGCACAAGGCCCTTGTGGGCTGGTGTGTTCCCTCACTTGGCCCATAAGGCCCATATCTTTGCCGGGGGTGCCCGAAACTCCTTTTCGGTGTCTGAATACCATCATCATATATACCAATCTTCACCTCTCGGCCATTTCGAGACTCCTCGTCATGTCTGTGATCTCATCCGGGACTCCGAACAACATTCAGTCACCAAATCATATAACTCATTGATACGTCTCCAACGCATCTATAATTTTTGATTGTTCCATGCTATTATATTACCTGTTTTGGATGTTTGTGGGCTTTATTTTACACAATTATATCATTTTTGGGACTAACCTACTAACCGGAGGCCCAGCCCGTATTGCTGTTTTTTTGCCTATTTCAGTATTTTGAAGAAAAGGAATATCAAACGGAGTCCAAACGGAATGAAACCTTCGGGAGCGTGATTTTTGGAATGAACGTGATCCGGAGGACTTGGAGTGAAAGCCATGAAGCATCCGAGGCGGCCACGAGATAAGAGGGCGCGCCCACCCCTCCTGGGCGCGCCCCCCTGTCTCGTGGGCCCCTCGAGCGGCCACCGACGTACTTCTTCTTCCTATATAAGCCTACATACCCCAAAAACATCCAGGGAGCCACCGAAGAAATATTTCCGCCACCGGAACCTTTTGTATCCGCGAGATCCCATCTTGGAGCCGTCGCCGGTGTTCTGCCAGAGGGGGAATCCACCATGGAGGGCTTCTACATCAACATCATAGCCCTTCCGATGAGTTGTGAGTAGTTTACCACAGACCTTCGGGTCCATAGTTATTAGCTAGATGGCTTCTTCTTTCTTTTTGGATCTCAATACAATGTTCTCCCCCTCTCTTGTGGAGATCTATTCGATGTAAACTATTTTTGCGATGTGTTTGTCGAGATCTGATGAATTGTGGGTTTATGATCAAGTTTATCTATGAATAATATTTGAATATCCTCTGAATTCTTTTATGTATGATTGAGTTATCTTTGCAAGTCTCTTCGAATTATCGGTTTGATTTGGCCTACTAGATTGATCTTTCTTGACATGGGGGAAGTGCTTAGCTTTGGGTTCAATCCTGCGGTGTACTTACCCAGTGACAGAAAGGGTTGCAAGGCACGTATTGTATTTTTGCCATCGAGGATAAAAAGATGGGGTTTATATCATATTGCTTGAGTTTATCCCTCTACATCATGCCATCTTTCTTAATGCGTTACTCTATTCTTATGAACTTAATACTCTAGATGCATGTTGGATAGCAGTCGATGTGTGGAGGAATAGTAGTAGATGCAGGCAGGAGTCGGTCTACTTGTCACGGACGTGATGCCTATATACATGATCATGCCTAGATAATCTCATAATTATTCGCTTTTCTATCAATTTCTCGACAGTAATTTGTTCACCCACCATAATACTTATGCTATCTTGAGAGAAGCCTCTAGTGAAACCTATGGCCCCCGGGTCTATCTTTTATCATATAAGTTTTCAATCTACTTTTATTTACATCTTTATTGTCTACATCTACTCCCTCTGTTTCTAAATGTAAGTCTTTTTAGAGATTTCACTACAAACTACATACGGATGTACATAGACATATTTTAGAGTGTAGATTCACTCATTTTGCTCCGTATGTAGTCAATAGTGGAAGCTTTAAAAATACTTACATTTAGGAACGGAGGGAGTATATTATAAAATATCAAAAATATATTTATTTTATCATATTATCTCTATCAGATCTCACTTTCGCAAGTGGTCGTGAAGGGATTGACAACCCCTTTATCGCGTTGGTTGCGAGTTCTTTGTTTGTTTGTGTAGTTTCGTGGGACTTGTGAGGAGCCTCCTACTGGATTGATACCTTGGTTCTCAAAAACTGAGGGAAATACTTACGCTACTGTGCTGCATCACCCTTTCCTCTTCAAGGAAAACCAACACAAGCTCAAGACGTAGCAGAAGGATTTCTGGCGCCGTTGCCGGGGAGGTCTTCGCTCAAGTCAAGACATACCAAGTACCCATCACAAACTCATCTCCCTCGCATTTACATTATTTGCCATTTGCCTCTCGTTTTCCTCTTCCCCACTTCACCCTTGCCATTTTATTCGCCCTCTCTTTCCAAATCTCCTCTCTTTCGCTTGCCTTTTTGTTTGCTTGTGTCTCCATGTGCCTTTTGTGTGCTTGCATATTTGCTTACTAAAAATCTATTGATATGGATCTACTTAAAGTGTTCTACTTGGATCTTCGATCCCTTTGTGCTCGTGCTGAAACCCCAACTAGCTTAGTTGATGGGAAATCTTTAGATGAGCATGCTCATTTTGTGCGTCGCCATTTGTCTGAAAAAGGGAGACTCTTATGGGATCAAATAAACAGATTGATGTGTTATGCTTGGAATCTTTGTGAAATTTGTGATTTTACTTGTTGCTCTAAGAACCCTAAAAAACACCTTCCCTACCTATGTGAGTTTAATGAAAATGAAATCTTATCTTTTTATGCAAAGGGTGTTTATAGTTACTATGATATTGAACAAATTGAAGAATTTGTTACTTTTAAGGGTGCTTATGAAGTTGCTTCTTTGATTGAAAAGTATGATATTACTCTCTACGAATCTGAAAATTTTGACATACTTAAATATTGCTATGAAAACTATGCTCATAATATCTATGTCAAAGAATTTATTGAGAAAATGACCGTTGCTTTGGAAGAAAATAATGATATGAATGAATCTATAGATAATGATGATTCCGATGATTTGGTTGAAATATCCCTTGATGAACATGATGCTTGCTATTCTTATGGCCATGATGCCAATATTTATGAAGATAAATTTGCTATAGTTCCTTATGTTAAACATGAGATCGTTGCTATTGCACCCATACTTGGTAGTTCCTTGAATGAAAAGCATGATTGCAATGATGTTACTATAAATTCCCTTGATGTCAATTGTGCTAATAATATGCAAAACCCTAAGCTTGGGGATGCTACTTTTGCTATGTTTACTACTTGTTGCAATGATCATGATTGGGGTGATTCTTCTTATGATCGTGAAAATTTATTCAAGCCCCATGATGAATATGAGATTGATAATAATGTTTGCGATAATATTGAAAATGGGTTTGGAAGAGTGTCAACTTTAGATCCCACATACTTGGATAATGTTCAATCTTATGAAGGTTTTGATAAAAGTGGGTTTGGAGAGGTCATGACTTTAGTTAATGTTAATCCCACTATTTTGGAAGAGTGTCAACTTTCCATGCATGTGGATCGTGTTGATAATATGTTTTGTGATAGCCATATTGTTTAATTTTCTTATGATCCTACATGTAATTATTATGAGAGAGGAAAATATGGTTGTAGAAATTTTTCATGTTACTAAATTACCTCTCGTCATGTTGAGATTGCTATCGTCTCTTTCTTCTTCCTTGCATATGCTAGTTTTTGCTTGCCTTGCAAATTTGTTTGCTTATAGTATGCCTATGCATAGGAAGTATGTTAGACTTAGATGTGTTAGTCACCTGTTTCATGATGCTCTCTTTGCGCTTCAATTTTTGTCTTTCATGTGAGCATCACTAAAATTATCAATGCCTAGCTAAAAGGCTTTAAAGAAAAGCGCTTGTCGGGAGACAACCCAATATTTTTCCTTGCTGTTATTCAATAAATATTGCATCCTACCTTATGTTTAGATGTGTTTTCATGTTTTATTTAGTGTTTGTGCCAAGTAGAACCTATAGGATAACCTATGTTGATAGTTGATTTGATTCTGCTGAAAACAGAAACTTTGCTCTCACAAGAAACAATTCAATAAATCACAGAAACGATCTTTTGCATTGATTCTTTTTGATACTGTTCAATAAACAAATTTTTTAGGACGTCCTATTTTGGTAGGATTTTTAAGGTTCCAAAAGTTTGCGTTAGTTACAGATTGCTACAGACTGTTCTGTTTTTGACAGATTCTGTTTTTCGTGTGTTGTTTGCTTATTTTGATGGATCTATGGCTAGTATGTAAGGGTATGAACCATAGAAAACTTGGAATACAGTAGGTTTAACACCAATATAAATAAAGAATGAGTTCATTACAGTACCTTATGTGCTGGTTTTGTTTTCTTTCACTAACAGAGCTTATGAGATTTCCTCTTGAGTTTTGTGTTGTGAAGTTTTCAAGTTTTGGGTAAAGATTTGATGGACTATGGAATAAGGAGTGGAAAAAGCCTAAGCTTGGGGATGCCCAAGGCACACCAAGATATTCAAGAATATCCAAAAGCCTAAGCTTGAGGATGCCCCCGGGAGGCATCCCCTCTTTCGTCTTTGTTCATTGGTAACTTTACTTGGAGCTATATTTTCATTCGCCAGATGATATGTGTTTTGCTTGGAGCGTTGTGTATTATATTAGTCTTTGATTTTTAGTTTACCACAATCATCCTTGCTGTAACACACCTTTTGTGAGAAGCCTACTTGGTTGAAATTTATTAGAATACTCTATGTGCTTTACTTATATCTTTTGAGCTAGATAGTTTTTGCTCTAGTGCTTCACTTATATCTTTTAGAGCATGGCGGTGGTTTAATTTTGAAGAAATTTTTGATCTCTCATGCTTCAATTATATTATTTTGAGATTCTTTTAGAACAGCATGATATTTGCTATGGTTATAAATTGGTCCTAGAATGATGAGCATCCAAGTTGGGTATAATAAAAACTATCATAGGAAGTGAATTGGATGCTATGATCAATTTGATACTTGATAATTGTTTTGAGATATGGAGGTAGTGATATTAAAGTCATGCTAGTCGGGTGATTATGAATTTAAAGAATGCTTGTGTTGAAGTTAGCAAGTCCCGTAGCATGCACGTATGGTTAAAGTTGTGTAACAAATTTGAAACATGAAGTGTACCTGGCTTGTGCATCCTTATGAGTGGCGGTCAGGGACGAGCGATGGTCTTTTCCTACCAATCTATCCCCCTAGGAGCATGCGCGTAGTGCTTGGTTTTTGATGACTTCTAAATTTTTGCAATAAGTATATGAGTTCTTTTGACTAATGTTGAGTCCTTGGATTATACACACTTTTACCTTTCCATCATTGCTAGCCTCTTCGATACCGTGCATTGCCCTTTCTCACCTTGAGAGTTGGTGCATACAAACCCCGTGATATGATATGCTCTATCACACATAAACCTCCTTATACCTTCCTCAAAACAGCCACCATACCTATCTATTTATGGCATTTACATAGCCATTCCGAGATATATTTCCATGCAACTTTCCACCGTTCCGTTCATCATCATCATGACATACATTACTTTTGTCATATTGCCATTGCATGATCATGTAGTTGACATCGTATTTGTGGCAAAGCCACCATGCATAATTTTTTATACATGTCACTCTTGATTCATTGCACCATCCCGGTACACCGCTGGAGGCATTCATATAGAGTCATATCTTGTTCTAGTTTCGAGTTGTAATTCATGTGTTGTAATCAATAAAAGTGTGATGATCATCATTATTAGAGCATTGCCCAAAAAAAGGCCAAAAAAGGAAGGCCAAAGAAAAAGAAAGAAAAAGAAAAAAAATAAAGGGGCAATGCTACTATCTCTTTTTCCACACTTGTGCTTCAAAGTAGCACCTTGTTCTTCATGTAGTGAGTCTCATATATTGTGCTTCAAAGTAGCACCATGTTTTTCGTATAGAGAGTCTCATATGTTGTCACTTTCATATACTAGTGAGAATTTTTCATTATAGAACTTGGCTTGTATATTCCTACGATGGGCTTCCTCAAATGCCCTAGGTCTTCGTGAGCAAGCAAGTTGGATGCACACCCACTAGTTTTCTTTTGTTGAGCTTTCATTCATTATAGCTCTAGTGCATCCGTTGCATGGCAATCCCTACTCCTCATGTTGACATCAATTGATGGGCATTCCCATAGCCCGTTGATTATCCTCGTCAATGTGAGACTTTCTCCTTTTTGTCTTCTCCACACAATCCCCAATCATTATTCTATTCCACCCATAGTGCTATATCCATGGCTCACGCTCATTTATTGCATGAAGGTTGAAATTTTTTGAGATTATTTAAGTACGAAACAATTGCTTAGCTTGTCATCGGGGGTATAGAAGTTGGGAACATCTTTGTGTGACAAAAATGAAGCATAACCTAACTATATGATTTTGTAGGGATGAACTTTCTTTAGCCATGTTATTTTGAGAAGACATATGAACTTTTATTTTTAATCATTTGGATCTGAACATTCATGCCACAATAAAGATAAATTACATTGAGAATTATGCTAGGTAGCATTCCACATCAAAAATTTTGTTTTTATCATTTACCTACTCAAGGACGAGCAGGAATTAAGCTTGGGGATGCTTGATACGTCTCTAACATATCTATAATTTTTTTGTTCCATGCTATTATATTACCTGTTTTGGATATTTATGGGCTTTATTTTACACAATTATATCATTTTTGGGACTAACCTACTAACCAGAGGCCCAGCCTGTATTGCTGTTTTTTTGCCTATTTCAGTATTTTGAAGAAAAGGAATATCAAATGGAGTCCAAACGGAATGAAACCTTCGGGAGCGTGATTTTTGGAACGAACGTGATCCGGAGGACTTTGAGTGTAAGCCAAGAAGTAGCTGAGGCGGCCACGAGATAGGAGGGCGCACCCACCCCTCCTGGACGCGCCCCGTTGTGTCGTGGGCCCCTCGAGCGGCCACCGACGTACTTCTTCTTCCTATATAAGCCTACATACCCCAAAAACATCCAGGGAGCCACCGAAGAAATAATTCCGCCACCATAACCTTCTGTATCCACGAGATCCCATCTTGGAGCCGTCGTCGGTGTTCTGCCGGAGGGGGAATCCACCACGGAGGGCTTCTACATCAACACCATAGCCCTTCCGATGAGTTGTGAGTAGTTTACCACAGACCTTCGGGTCCATAGTAATTAGCTAGATGGCTTCTTCTCTCTTTTTGGATCTCAATACAATGTTCTCCCCCTCTCTTGTGGAGATCTATTCGATGTAAACTCTTTTTGCGGTGTGTTTGTCGAGATCCGATGAATTGTGGGTTTATGATCAAGTTTATCTATGAATAATATTTGAATCTCCTCTGAATTATTTTATGTATGATTGAGTTATCTTTGCAAGTCTCTTTGAATTATCGGTTTGGTTTGGCCTACTAGATTGATCTTTCTTGCCATGGGAGAAGTGCTTAGCTTTGGGTTCAATCTTGCGGTGTCCTTACCCAGTGACAGAAAGGGTTGCAAGGCACGTATTGTATTGTTGCCATCGAGGATAAAAGATGGGGTTTATATCATATTGCTTGAGTTTATCCCTCTACAACATGTCATCTTTCTTAATGCGTTATTCTGTTCTTATGAACTTAATACTCTAGATGCATGCTGGATAGCGGTCGATGTGTGGAGTAATAGTAGTAGATGCAGGCAGGAGTCAGTCTACTTCTCACGGACGTGATGCCTATATACATGATCATGCCTAGATAATCTCATAATTATTCGCTTTTCTATCAATTGCTCGACAGTAATTTGTTCACCCACCGTAATACTTATGCTATCTTGAGAGAAGCCTCTAGTGAAATCTATGGCCCCCGGGTCTATCTTTTATCATATAAGCTTTCAATCTACTTTTATTTGCATCTTTAATTTCTGCATCTATATTATAAAATACCAAAAATATATTTATCTTATCATATTATCTCTATCAGATCTCACTTTCGCAAGTGGCCGTGAAGGGATTGACAACTCCTTTATCGCATTGGTTGCGAGTTCTTTGTTTGTTTGTGTAGGTTCGTGGGACTTGTGAGGAGCCTCCTACTGGATTTATACCTTGGTTCTCAAAAACTGAGGGAAATACTTACGCTACTTTGCTGCATCACCCTTTCCTCTTCAAGGAAAACCAATGCAAGCTCAAGACGTAGCACTCATATAACACTATATCATCAACGAAGGTTAAGCGTACTGACCCTACGGGTTCGAGAACTATGTAGACATGACTGAGACACCTCTCCGGTCAATAACTAATAGCGGAACTGGATGCCCATATTTTCTCCTACATATTCTACGAAGATCTTTATCGGTCGAACCGTTATGACAACATACGTAATTCCCTTTGTCCATCGGTATGTTACTTGCCCAAGATTCGACCGCCGGTATCTCTATACCTAGTTTAATCTCGTTACCGGCAAGTCTCTTTACTCATTCCGTAATACATCACATCGTGACTAACTCCTTAGTCATTTGCTTGCATGTGCGTTACCGAGAGGTCCCAGAGATACCTCTCTGATACTCGGAGTGACAAATCCTAATCTCAATCTATGCCAATTCAACAAACACTTTCGGAGATACCTGTAGATCATCTTTATAAGCATCCAGTTACATTGTGACGTTTGATAGCACACAAGGCATTCCTCCGGTATCCGGGAGTTGCATAATCTCATAGTCGAAGGAATAAGTATTTGACATGAAGAAAGCAATAGCAATAAAACTGAACAATCAGTATGCTAAGCTAACGGATGGGTCTTGTCCATCACATAATTCTACTAATGATGTGCTCCCGTTCATCAAATGACAACACATGTCTATGGTTAGGAAACATAACCATCTTTGATTAACGAGCTAGTCAAGTAGAGGCATACTAGGGACACTATGTTTTGTCTATGTATTCACACGTGTACTAAGTTTCCAGTTAATACAATTCTAGCACGAATAATAAACATTTATCATGAAATAAGGAAATAAATAATAACTTTATTATTGCCTCTAGGGCATATTTCCTTCAATATTTCCTTCATAATATGTAGTGGACCCTTACTTAAGATGGGCCCTAGGCCGCAACACCTTTTGCCATGGCCTAGGGCTAGTCCTGTTTCTATTTTCCCAATGAGTCATTACGTGCTAACAATTTTCCCTTATTAGTCAACCTCATTTCTAGCTTAATCAGAATAGTTCATTTTCCTTAAATATTATATCTTATTATTTTGTAAGTTTCAAAACTCTAAGCATTTTACAAATCAGATAAGCCAACAATAAAAATTACGTAATTAAAAATAATAATAACTAGTCATTTTTTATGGTGTGATAAAATACAATGACAAATCTTTTAGTCTCGAGCAAATTTGTGTAGGCTAGAGATGAAACCCAACAAAATCTGGTGAGAACCCAAACGAGAAGAGAGGAAGTACATTTAAACAAAGTGAAGTAAATTAAAGTAAATTAAGGTTCTCGTACATGGACTGTTGACTTACAAATAGTCGTATCAAGATTCAAATCCCTGGCTACTTTCCAAGCTTTCAAGACCCTTTTTACAGTTGACATGGTGGCTTTTTCAAGGCTCCTCTAGTTTTACAAGTTTTCTTGATAAATTGTGAAATGTACTATATTCTTGATTTTCTTAAATATCCACATTTTTTAGACAAACCAACTAGAACACTTTCATCCACTTCCTGAGTTTGAACCTATTGTAACTCAGGTGTAGCATCTGTTTAATTGTTACAATTAGCATGCTGTATATATTGATATAATTGTATAGCATGAGAATATGTTGATGGACTATCTGCACAACAGGCTACAGAGCGTCCGGAGGAGGCCATACAATGGACTGAGAATGCTTCGGTTGAAAACAACAAATTTTATGTTTCAGTGCAATACTGAATAGTTGCCAAGAGGGTAATTTCATTATTCTTGTACCCTTGTTATTTCATAAGATTTTCCTCACATTTCACGTGTCTTTGTTGTATGTACGACCATAAACTAGTCGACGTCTTGAGTGTCTTTCCTGCTCTCAAGCCGGCTTCCAATGAAAAAGTAAGTAGATTCACTTGGCAAGCCATGAATTGTAAATGTTGTTGGTTGAATTCATCAGATCTGTGTTCTATGTTATAATTCTACTGGTTTTGAAGCTTCGTCCAAAGGTGAAGTTTGACAAAGGAGATGCAGTAGATCATCTATTCTGATATGCACCTCAACATCTCAATATGGAAAGCTCTCAGGGGAAAATAAGATACATCTATTCAACCATAAAAAAACATTGAATAATACAACATGGTGAAGTGCGGGAAGGGGGGGGGGGGCAAGTGCCCCCGTCCACCCCATAATAGTATTGATGCTATGTTCTGCAAATTGTTTTTTATACTTTATTCCCTCCGATCCTTTATACTCTGCTATAAGTTTTTCTCATTTTTTTCCATCACAGTCTACGCGTTAGCTCCCCCCCTTTCTTCCGATATTGTGCGTTAAATGACGCGGCGCCTGCATGGTTGCAAACACATGTTGCGGTGCATGCAGAGAGCGTCGCGTGATCCCATGGCACGGTTCCTGCATGGTAGCTTAGCTTTATTATGAAGATCTCCCAGCAAGGTGTAGGTTATGCTCTTTGTGATCCCATGCAGTTTCTCCAACAAATGGCAGTCAAGCGTCATACTTCACCATTTTCCTCTAACACCGGTACATCAAGAAATAATCACTCTTAGTCTAGTAGTAGATCCTAACCTCCTTACATACTAACATCAGCCCCTTGCTTCTACCATCATTGAGAATGTCTTGGACTGGGTCTTTTTTTACCTCAAAAGAAGAAAGAACACGCTACCATGGTTTGCCTTTGTGCATCTACCACAGTACACTTCTTCATTTCTTTCAATTTCCATTTTTTCATATTATATTTATCCACTTAAAATTAACTACAATATTATATTTGTTCCAAGTCAAACTTTTAAAATTTTAACCATATTGTTTAAGAATATATCAACATCTACAAAACCAAATCAGTTTTATTGTAGATTCATCAAATAAAATATTTGTGTACTGCATGTATTTAATGTTGTAGACGTTACCATATTTTTGAAACATTTGGTCATATTCAAAGTTCTCACTTAGATAAAGTTGAACTCATGTTTTTGTTCTATTAAAATGGAACCCTCCTTCGGTTACACGTAAGGATTTTTGTTGCAGCCAAAACACACACCCACCTCAGGCAACCAGCTAAGAAAGATAACCTAAGTCGCCAGAACAGAGAAACAACAAAACATTTTGCGCAGAGTTTAAACAAGGGCCCTTCAACATAATGAATTGCAAAATCTGGCGAAGATGTGTGCAGCACTGGTTGCTTCACTAACAGAAAATTAGCAGGGTCAGTAACAAAAAACGATCCCTCTGAGTAGTTAAAGAAGCACTACGATAGTTCATAACCACCACGAGGCGCAGGGTTTAGGAGTTCAGTTAAAAATGCCGAGGCATAACTGTTTGAAAATGCAAAAGTTTGACATGCAAACCATTTCGTAGGTTTGTGCTAGCACATATGCCCTAATAAGTAAGCACGTAGTTTTTTTTTTTGAAAAGGAGGATGACCTCCGACCTCTGCATCTGGATGATGCATTAGTGCGTGCAAATATGCAAATTTGGATATGGTTCTTCTATTTGACCAGTCCTATGCATTTCCAACTTTCTAATTTCTTCTTTCGCCGTAGTACCCCTTTTTGTAGGCACCCACCGTAGAACACCGCAGTACCCCTTTCAATCAGGATGTTTACCAACCTGGATTTGGTTCTCTGATCTACGTCTCGCCGCTTCTTCTGCCACACATGCCTGGAGGAACAAGTTGAAGCACATCTTTTTTGGTGCTTGGGTTGCTCCTACACGACATTCCTCAGAATTCAGCTGATCAAGTGAAGACAAAGTGATCTAAACCAAAATCACTCACAAGGACGGCAGCAAGTTTTTGATGCGCCTTGATACAATACAAGACCGTGCATTTTCAATGGCGGTCAGCAACACATGTTTGTACAAAACTTCTGAAGAATGCGACCCTCTCCAACCTGAGAAAAATCTTTTCGGGCAGGCGGGGTCTAGTTCCAACTTATAACGAATTTCCAATGCCACCAACTCCTCTTGAGCCAATCCAGCAACCAGCTGTGGTCTTCCTGACATGAGAGCGCTTGAAAACAGAAATGGTTCAAAAGCTGAGTGTTCGTGCGGTTGCAAATCATCTGTTCTTCCTGTGATTCATAAACCGTATTTCCACATATAAGGATCGTTTCTACTTGTGTGCCAATATATATTGCCAACGAGCTAGCTAGCCAAACGAAAATGCTTGGTAAGGGTTTGTCTTGTCCAAAAATAAAATCTTCAGTTAGATGAAAGCGAAAGTGCTGACAAGACGGAGTTAGTTGCTTCGTTCACTATCCAATACTACTAGAATTTTTGCTTGTGTGTGTAGTTCTTATACACATCTTTCCTTTTTCTCTTCTGAAAGAAAGTGTACGTACAGAATACTGCACCCTTCCAGACGAAAAAGACCAAGTTAAGAAAGCGCACATACACACAACGCATGATGCGCTTTTTGAGGGCCAAGGAAATGGATATTTGTCCATGTCAGGAAACCCCAGGAGTTCCAGCAAGAAACCTCTCGCCATACGTACGATAGCATAAATATCTATCTATTCGGATTGTGCTGATCCATTCGAGTTTTTGGCACGAGGGAAATGAATCACCTCCGCTGCGTGTCCCGTTCCTTCCAGGCCAGACCCCGTCAGAGATAGAGATAAGAGGGATGGTTTGCAATGCAAGTATGCAACGCAGCATATACGTATATTTGTGGATGGGACACCATGCATGTCAATACGTGATTACTTTGGATGCAGTTGCTTGTCCGCGAACGGCAGGCTCGTCAGGAAAGAATCCCCAATTCTAATCAGCTCTGTTATGAACGCAACCACACGGTTTAGTTATCTATATACTCTATATACTGGTAATAATACTACTATCGCCCTGCTTTAGAATGTCTCTCGTTCCTCTAAAGAAATGCCTCTCATCAACATGAGTGGGCTCCGTGCCCGCGCGGACACGAGAGAAGGAAACGCATCGCAACCTGGCGTTGAAACAATACCATACAGACATGTGTACCAGATGAAATCAGCGTTCAACGACACCCATATCTCTTGTCTGAAGATATCGCTTGTTTATGCACGATCGGTGCGTCCAGCGGCCAGCCCGGCACAAGACAGGAGCATGCATGCACGCACGTCGGCGAGCAAAATCAAAACGCGACGCATCTCACGCGTGCGTGGTTAATTTCTCATGCTAAACCCTTCCGTGTGGAAGAACCGAAAATACGGAGCGGGGGTAGAGGCGGCGGTGTGGCGACGGTGTGGTCGGGGACGCGATGCGAGATGGAAGCGATACGAAGCAACCTGGCTAGCTAGCTGCTCCGTGGCCCCCATGATTTCGAGGGGGAAAGGGTGGCAAGGCAAGCAAGGAAAACCGTTGAGGCCTTGTTCGTTTAATCCTCCTCCCAAGGGGATTGGAGTGGATTGGAGAGGAATTTGACTTGTAGGGGATCTAATCCCCCTCAATCTCTGCCAATCCCCCTCACAAACCACCTCAACCGAACAAGGCCTAAGCGAGCGTGTTTGCCGAAACGAGCGCACCCATGGAAATCCCCCTCGAGCTGCCTGGACATGAATGAAGGAGATCTAGAGATGGGGTCGCCGTGCCATCACTCAGCACGAACGTTCTACGTGTTTGGCTCGCACGGATTGATTGGGTTTTGTTAGCGTGCGTGGCGACGTGAGATCGGCCGCGCGCGCGTCGTTGTACCCTATGGGTCCACACGCTAGCACGCAGGATCCGATGGGTCATGCTCATTCGGGCCGGCGAGGAGTGTGAATTTAGCATGTAGTAGGCCGGTCTTGTATGTTGAATTTTTTAAAACACACTACAGACACGGACCCTTGTACATAATGCACTTACTATGACATCCTACCTCTATGAGCGCCTTAGAGGACACTGAGCCGACACATTATCTTAAGATTCACGAAGTCGGCACAGACGCTTTCGTAGTCGACAGTCCTACCCCACTGAAGGAACATTGCCAAAAGGCCTGAAATAAATCCAGAAAAATGTGAACACCAATATCAAATCTAGAACTTGAACCCTGGCGGGTTGGTTCCATCACAAGGAACCTAACCATCTGAGCTACCCTCTGACATAGCCAACGACTTTCAACATATCAGCAACAACATCATCTATCGTCCTTGATAATAAACGAGTTATAAGAAAGGTTCTTCAAAAACAACACCTCCAAGAAGGTAACGATACTCAAGTGTCGCCGCCGCGAAATCCAACCACTTGAGGTTAGATATTCGGCCAGCTTCAACGCACGACCCCAAACCGACGTTCGTTTTGTTTATTTTGTCCGTTTGGGTAGGGCAATAGGCCGACGTCCGGCTGGTTTTCTGGATGCGCTGGCCATGCGCCCAACGCGCGGACGCATCTCGTCCGGCCGCCTAGAATTGTTTGCAAATGGAAAAAAATTCACCGCGGCCCTAGTTCATGCTAGCAACAAAGCCGGCGGCCCTAGTTCACGCCGTCAACAAAGCCATCATGTGGAATGATCAACCACCCAAATATCTCGCCGGCAACGCAGCCAGTGGTCGCCACCCTTGCCAGCCTTCAAAATGAACCCCCAAGTTTTGCCGCGAGCAACACAACCAACGTCTGGCAGACTTGCCATCCTTCAAGGCCATAGACTGTGGCCGATCCCTCCCTAGTTCATGTCGTCTCGGTCGAACATCTCCTTTTGCCGGCTCTCGAACCAACTTCTTCTATTCGGGGACATGTTGTTCAAGTTCATGCTCATAATTGCTAGCTCGACCTCTTTTGCTTTGGTGTCGGCATTGGTGGCCTCTATCGCGACCTTCTTCGTTTGGGCGACCTCCTCAATGTCGAGCTTCCTCTTCTTGGTTGCCTCCTCCATGTCAAGCTTCTTCGTTTGGATCTCCAAGTATATCTTCATTTGCTCCTCCTTTCCTTGGAGCTTCCTCTCGTCCCTCACTTCCTTTTGAGTCATCATGCCGTCCAAAGTTTCTTGCAAGGCGAAAGATGCAGCATCATGCTTCTCGTCAGTCTTCGAGTTGGTTTTGCCCCCATGGCCTCTTCAACAAATATCCATCCCCAGCCATGGCCGCCTTCCCTCATTTCTTCTTTAGAGCGGCATATTGATCTTTGAACGTGGGGCAATCTTTGAGAATGAATGGATTGCTCTTATGCCGGGCTTTGAAGGCTTCCAGAGATTGGAATGCCTACACAATCAAAGAACGGGCCACAAATGTAATGGCAAAGACACAAGATACAACAAACATAGACATGTCATAGCAATGAAAGAGGAGAGGTCATACCAAGTTGCCCATGCCTAGGCCACTCACGGGATGGGCTTCAATGCTCTCAAGCGTGGCACAATACTTGTTGCATTCTTGTTGAATTAACCCCCGTCCCTTTTTGATTGAGTTGATGCTACGGTCGCTCACAAACTTGTAGGGCGCAAACTTTCTCCGTTCGTGGAAGGTTTTATGAACTCTTGTCCAAAAAACATATCATTTTTGCTCGACACCGGTCTTGGGATCTTGCCCTATCTCCGTCCAACTCTCGCAAATCAAAGTGTCCTCATCTTTGGTGTATGATCCCGTGTGAATGCTTTGCCTCCTCCTTGCTGCTTCGGCTCTTTGGATGAGCTCATTGATAAACGATGGCTCCTCTGCAATGTCGACGCCCTCTTCATCCTCGTCTTCGCAATAGATGTCCTCATCTTCATGCCATGAGTTTCCATGGTCATTGGTCTTTTCTTCTTCGACACAATATTGGTTGCGGTCGTCTTGGCTTTGGGTTGCGTCGGGATCATAGCCTTGGTCTTGGCCCTCGGTGTGGAAGGCCTGGCCGCGGGCCTCAAAGATGACGTTCTCCATGAACGCGTTATAGTCGGGGTCGTCGGCCGTCGACGTAGGGATTGGTATTTCGTCGAACAGGTTGCGGCCATTGGGAAGGTTGGTCATAGGAATTGACCCAGGTTGCTTCCTTTGCATCCGGGCGGATGACTGGCCAACACCACTGTACCCCGGCGTGACATTGAGGTCGATGACAGGTGTGACACCGGGGGTGGCCAGCGGATCACGCTGCTGTCTGGTGATGGTACCTAGGCGTATGAAAACCGGTCGTCTCCAGTGTTATGGGGGAGCTGGGCAACGGGCACTGCGGAGGGAGAATGGCCGACGAGCCTGTGCTAACCGCGTCTAATGGCAGTGACCGAGAGAATGGCTGGCGAGGGTGGTCGGCACAACCCTAGCGTGACGAGGGCATGCGCCTTCGTGATGACGGCCTCCTTGTCCTCGACGACGGCCTTGTGTTGCGCTGCCTGCAGTGCGGCCGCCTCGGCAACAAAGTTGGAAGCGGCTTTCATTTTTGCCGCAACAGTCCACAGGGCCCTTCTCTTGGACAGATTCATGGTCGAGCTTGGCGAACTCTGCCGGCGTGAGCTCCGACCATGGCTTCTTCGGGCCCTTCTACTTTGTCGTGGGGCACGCAGTTGCGGCTGGGTCGTCGGGTTTCTTCGGAGCGTCAGCCACAGAGGAGGGAGGGAGGGGGAGAGGATTTTGGGGAAAGGAATGGAAACTAGGCGTGTGTGTCCCCGACGAGCGGACCACGGGAGAACAAGGGCACGCGTTGGGCCACGATTTGTGTCCACTTACCCCGAAACGGACGTGGCCGGATCATTTGTGATCGTGCGTTGGAGTTGCCCTTAGATGTTGCCTTTTCACCCCGGGGAGCACGTGTGAGCAGACTCCAAAGAGATATCTTCAACAAGGACACCACACGTAAAATAATGTCATTGCCAGGTGCAACCATCAAAGCCGTACTTAGTATTTTTACCCCGAAGCTCGAGACTTAGTTTTCGAATAGAGCTGCAGACACCCCTTACCGAAAAAGGCGAAGTTATATGGAAAGACATTCGCGTACCATGGTCATGGTAAATGGAATTCATGCTTGTAATGGAGAGAAAATGGGATATGTGCATGCGCCTCACGATCATGTCTATTTAGGTGCAGTTGCATGGGAAATGTGCTTTCTATGACTTGATCTGGCCTGTAGTGAGCTTTATTTTTTTGATATCATGGTCTCTAGTGAGGCAAACCTAAATCCACTGGCTGTCAATGAAGGGAATGGCTAGAAATTAGTCAGCTGAATTTTTCATTTGTGGTCAGTCGATTTCTCAACCATTGGATGCGAAATCAAAGGCCGGGATGCTTCTTCAACCTCCATCTCCCCTTGAGCCGCCAGCCAGCACCGGCCGAACCGTCGGCCACCGTCGCCCGCGACGGCGGCACTCCAGCGCCCCTCACAGCCCCGCCCTTCCCGGTGTTGGGGAACGTTGCAGAAAATTAAAAATTTTCCTACAGTTTCACCAAGATCCATCTATGAGTTCTTCTAAGCAACGAGTCATGGGAGAGAGATTGCATCTACATACCACTTGTAGATTGCATATGGAAGCATTCGAGGGAACGGTGATGATGGAGTCGTACTCGCCGTGATTCAGATCACCGATGACCAAGTGTTGAATGGACAGCACCTCCTCGTTCAACACACGTACGGTACGGACGACGTATCCTCCTTCTTGATCCAGCAAGGGGGAAGAAGAGGTTGAGGAAGAAGGCTCCAGCAGCAGCACGACGGCGTGATGATGGTGGAGAGGCAGTTCTCCGACAGGGCTTCGCCAAGCGCTCAACGGAGGAGGAGAGGTGTTGGGGAGGGGAAGGGTTGCGCATTGGATCAGGTGTTCAGCCCTCCCCTCGCCCCTCTATTTATAGGGGAAGGGGGAAGGGGGCCGGCCCCCTCTAGATGAGATCTAGAGGGGGGGCGGCGGCCAGGGAGGGGGGCTTGCCCCCCAAGCAAGGGGGGTGCGCCCCCACTAGGGTTCCCCCCCCCCAACCCTAGGCGCATGGGCCCAAGGGGGGCGCCCAGCCCTCCAGGGGCTGGTGCCCTGCCCCACACGGCCCATGTGGCCCACCAAGAGGGGTGGCCCCTCCCGGTGGACCCCCGGAACCCTTCCGGTGGCCCCGGTACAATACCGATATGTCCCCGAAACTTTCCGGTGTCCGCATGACAACTTCACATATATAAATCTTTACCTCCGGACCCTTCCGGAACTCCCCGTGACGTCCGGGATCTCATCCGGGACTCCGAAGAACATTCGGTAATCACATACAAGTCTTCCTTATAACCCTAGCGTCACCGAACCTTAAGTGTGTAGACCCTACGGGTTTGGGAGACATGCAGACATGACCGAGACGGCTCTCCAGTCAATAACCAACAACGGGATCTGGATACCCATGTTGGCTCCCAGATGCTCCTCGATGATGTCATCGGATGAACCACGATGTCGAGGATTCAATCAACCCTGTATACTATTCCCTTTGTCAGATGGTATGTTACTTGCCCGAGACTCGATCGTCGGTATCCCAATACCTCATTCAGTCTCATTACCGGCAAGTCACTTTACTCGTACCGTAATGCATGATCCCGTGACCAGACACTTGGTCACTTTGAGCTCATTATGATGATGCACTACCGAGTGGGCCCAGTGATACCTCTCCGTAATCCGGAGTGACAAATCCCAGTCTCGATCCGTGTCAACCCAACAGACACTTTCGGAGATACCTGTAGTGCACCTTTATAGTCACCCAGTTACCTTGTGATGTTTGGTACACCCAAAGAACTTCTACGGTATCCGGGAGTTACACGATCTCATGGTCTAAGGAAGAGATACTTGACATTGGAAAAGCTCTAGCAAAACGAACTACACGATCTTGTGCTATGCTTAGGATTGGGTCTTGTCCATCACGTCATTCTCTTAATGACGTGATCCCGTTGTCAACGACATCTAATGTCCATAGTCAGGAAACCATGACTATCTGTTGACCAACGAGCTAGTCAACTAGAGGCTTACTAGGGACGTATTGTGGTCTATGTATTCACACGTGTATTACGATTTCCGGATAATACAATTATAGCATGAATAAAAGACAATTATCATAAACAAGGAAATATAATAATAATCCATTTATTATTGCCTCTAGGGCATATTTCCAACAGTCTCCCACTTGCACTAGAGGCAATAATCTAGTTACATTGTGATGAATCGAACACCCATAGAGTTCTGGTGTTGATCATGTTTTGCTCGCGAGAGAGGTTTAGTGAACGGATCTGCGACATTTAGATCCGTATGTACTTTGCAAATATCTATGTCTCCATCTTGAACATTTTCACGGATGGAGTTGAAGCGACGCTTGATGTGCCTGGTCTTCTTGTGAAACCTGGGCTCCTTGGCAAGGGCAATAGCTCCAGTGTTGTCACAGAAGAGTTTGATCGGCCCCGACGCATTGGGTATGACTCCTAGGTCGGTGATGAACTCCTTCACCCAAATTGCTTCATGTGCTGCCTCCGAGGCTGCCATGTACTCCGCTTCACATGTAGATCCCGCCACGACGCTCTCCTTGCAGCTGCACCAGCTTACTGCTCCACCATTCAACATATACACGTATCCGGTTTGTGACTTAGAGTCATCCAGATCTGTGTCGAAGCTAGCGTCGACGTAACCTTTTACGACGAGCTCTTCGTCACCTCCATAAACGAGAAACATGTCCTTTGTCCTTTTTAGGTACTTCAGGATATTCTTGACCGTTGTCCAGTGTTCCTTGCCGGGATTACTTTGGTACCTTCCTACCAAACTTATGGCAAGGTTTACATCAGGCTGGTACACAGCATGGCATACATAATAGATCCTATGGCTGAGGCATAGGGGATGACGCTCATCTCTTCTTTATCTTTTGCCGTGGTCGGGCATTGAGCCGAGCTCAATCTCACACCTTGCAGTACAGGCAAGAACCCTTTCTTGGACTGATCCATTTTGAACTTCTTCAAAATCTTATCAAGGTATGTGCTTTGTGAAAGACCTATGAGGCGTCTCGATCTATCCCTATAGATCTTGATGCCTAATATGTAAGCAGCTTCTCCAAGGTCCTTCATTGAAAAACACTTATTCAAGTAGGCCTTAATGCTGTCCAAGAATTCTATATCATTTCCCATCAAAAGTATGTCATCTACATATAATATGAGAAATGCTACAGAGCTCCCACTCACTTTCTTGTAAACGCAGGCTTCTCCATAAGTCTGCATAAACCCAAACGCTTTGATCATCTCATCAAAGCAAATATTCCAACTCCGAGATGCTTGCACCAGCCCATAAATGGATCGCTGGATCTTGCATACTTTGTTAGCATTCTTAGGATCGACAAAACCCTCCGGCTGCATCATATATAGTTCTTCCTTAAGATGCCCGTTAAGGAATGCCGTTTTGACGTCCATCTGCCATATCTCATAATCATAGTATACGGCAACTGCTAACATGATTCGGACGGACTTAAGCTTCACTACGGGAGAGAAAGTCTCATCATAGTCAATCCCTTGAACTTGCCGATAACCCTTAGCGACAAGTCGAGCTTTATAGATGGTGACATTTCCATCCGCGTCCGTCTTCTTCTTAAAGATCCATTTGTTTTCTATCGCTCGCCGATCATCGGGCAAGTCAGTCAAAGTCCATACTTTGTTTTCATACATGGATTCTATCTCGGATTTCATGGCTTCTAGCCATTTGTTGGAATCTGGGCCCGCCATCGCTTCTTCATAGTTCTAAGGTTCATCGTTGTCTAACAACATGATTTCCAGGACAGGGTTGCCATACCACTCTGGTGTGGAACGTGTCCTTGTGGACCTACAAAGTTCAGTAGCAACTTGATCAGAAGTACCTTGATCATCATCATTAATTTCCTCTCCAGTCGGTATAGGCACCACAGGAACGTTTTCCTGAGCTGCACTACTTTCTGGTTCAAGAGGTAGTACTTCATCGAGTTCTACTTTCCTCCCACTTACTCCTTTCGAGAGAAACTCTTTTTCCGGAAAGGGTCCGTTCTTGGCAACAAAGATCTTGCCCTTAGATCTTAAGTAGAAGGTATACCAATGGTTTCCTTAGGGTATCCTATGAAGACGCATTTTTCTGACTTGGGTTCGAGCTTTTCAGGTTGAAGTTTCTTGACATAAGCATCGCATCCCCAAACTTTTAGAAACGACAGCTTAGGTTTCTTCCCAAACCATAATTCATATGGTGCCGTCTCAATGGATTTAGACGGTGCCCTATTTAAAGTAAATGTAGCTGCCTCTAAAGCGTATCCCCAAAATGATAGCGGTAAATTGGTAAGAGACATCATAGATCGCACCATATCCAATAGAGTGCGATTACGATGTTCGGACACACCGTTACGCTGAGGTGTTCCAGGCGGCGTGAGTTGTGAAACGACTCCACATTTTCTTAAGTGTGTACCAAATTCGTGACTTAAATATTCTCCTCCACGATCCGATCGTAAGAATTTTATCTTTCGGTCACGTTGATTCTCTACTTCATTCTGAAATTCCTTGAACTTTTCAAAGGTCTCAGACTTGTGTTTCATCAAGTAGACATACTCATATCTACTCAAGTCATCAGTGAGAGTGAGAACATAACGATATCCTCCGCGAGCCTCAACGCTCATTGGACCGCACACATCGGTATGTATGATTTCCAACAAGTTGGTTGCTCGCTCCATTGTTCCGGAGAACGGGGTCTTGGTCATTTTGCCCATGAGGCATGGTTCGGATGTGTCAAATGATTCATAATCTAGAGACTCTAAAAGTCCATCAGCATGGAGCTTCTTCATGCGCTTGACACCAATGTGACCAAGGCGGCAGTGCCACAAGTATGTGGGACTATCGTTATCAACTTTACATCTTTTGGTATTCACACTATGAATATGTGTAACATTACGTTCGAGATTCATTAAGAATAAACCATTGACCATCGGGGCATGACCATAAGACACATCTCTCGTATAAATAGAACAACCATTATTCTCGGATTTAAATGAGTAGCCATCTCGTATCAAACGAGATCCAGATACAATGTTCATGCTCAAACTTGGCACTAAATAACAATTATTGAGGTTTAAAACTAATCCCGTAGGTAAATGTAGAGGTAGCATGCCGACGATGATCACATCGACCTTGGAACCATTCCCGACGCGCATTATCACCTCGTCCTTCGCCAGTCTCCGCTTATTCCGCAGCTCCTGCTCTGAGTTACAAATGTGAGCAACGGCACCGGTATCAAATACCCAGGAGTTACTACGAGTACTGGTAAGGTACACATCAATTACATGTATATCAAATATACCTTTAGTGTTGCCGGCCTTCTTGTCCGCTAAGTATTTGGGGCAGTTCCGCTTCCAGTGACCCTTCCCCTTGCAATAAAAGCACTCAGTTTCAGGCTTGGGTCCATTCTTTGACTTCTTCCCGGCAACTGGCTTACCGGGTGCGGCAACATCTTTGCCATCCTTCTTGAAGTTCTTCTTACCCTTTCCCTTCTTGAACTTAGTGGTCTTATTGACCATCAACACTTGATGTTCTTTCTTGATTTCAACCTCTGCTGACTTCAGCATTGAAAATACTTCAGGAATGGTCTTCACCATCCCCTGCATATTGTAGTTCATCACAAAGCTCTTGTATCTTGGTGGGAGCGACTGAAGGATTCTGTCAATGACGCCTCATCCGGGAGGTTAATGTCCAACTGGGACAGGCGGTTGTGCAACCCAGACATTTTGAGTATATGCTCACTGACAGAACTATTTTCCTCCATCTTACAAATATAGAACTTGTCGGAGACTTCATATCTCTCGACCCGGGCATGAGCTTGGAAAACTAGTTTCAGCTCCTCGAACATCTCATATGCTCCGTGTTGCTCAAAACGCTTTTGGAGCCCCGGTTCTAAGCTGTAAATCATGCCGCACTGAACGAGGGAGTAATCATCAGCGCGAGACTGCCAAGCGTTCATAACGTCTTGGTTCTCTGGGACGGGAGCGTCACCTAGCGGTCCTTCTAGGACATATTGTTTCCTAGCAGCTATGAGGATGATCCTCAGGTTCCGGACCCAGTCCGTATAGTTGCTGCCATCATCTTTCAGCTTGGTTTTCTCTAGGAACGCGTTGAAGTTCATGTTGACATGAGCGGCAGCCATTTGATCTACAAGACATATTTGCAAAGGTTTTAGACTAAGTTCATGATAATAAAGTTCATCTAATCAAATTATTGTAATGAACTCCCACTCAGATTAGACATCCCTCTAGCCATCTAAGTGTTACACGATCCGAGTCGACTAGGCCGTGTTCGATCATCATGTGAGACGGACTAGTCATCATCGGTGAACATCTCCATGTTGATCGTATCTTCTATACGACTCATGTTCGACCTTTCGGTCTCTGTGTTCCGAGGCCATGTCTGTACATGCTAGGCTCGTCAAGTTAACCCTAAGTGTTCTGCATGTGTAAATCTGTCTTACACCCGTTGTATGTGAACGTAAGGATCTATCACACCCGATCATCACGTGGTGCTTCGAAACGATGAACTTTAGCAACGATGCACCATTAGGGGGAACACTTTCTTGAAATTATTATAAGGGATCATCTTATTTACTACCGCCGTTCTAAGTAAACAAGATGCATACAACATAATAAACATCACATGCAATTATATAGTAGTGACATGATATGGCCAATATCATATAGCTCCTTCGATCTCCATCTTTGGGGCTCCATGATGATCTTCGTCACCGGCATGACACCATGATCTCCATCATCATGATCTCCATCATTGTGTCTTCATGAAGTTGTCACGCCAACGACTACTTCTACTTCTATGGCTAACGTGTTTAGCAATAAAGTAAAGTAATTTACATGGCGTTCTTCAATGACACGCAGGTCATACAAAAAAATAAAGACAACTCCTATGGCTCATGCCGGTTGTCATACTCATCGACATGCAAGTCGTGATTCCTATTACAAGAACATGATCTCATACATCACAATATATCATTCATCATTCATCACAACTTCTGGCCATATCACATCACATGACAATTGCTGCAAAAACAAGTTAGACGTCCTCTAATTGTTGTTGCATCTTTTACGTGGCTGCAATTGGGTTCTAGCAAGAACGTTTTCTTACCTACGAATAACCACAACGTGATTTTGTCAACTTCTATTTACCCTTCATAAGGACCCTTTTCATCTAATCCGCTCCAACTAAAGTAGGAGAGACAGACACCCGCTAGCCACCTTATGCAACTAGTGCATGTCAGTCGGTGGAACCTGTCTCACGTAAGCGTACGTGTAAGGTCGGTCCGGGCCGCTTCATCCCACAATACCGCTGAAGCAAGAAAAGACTAGTAGCGGCAAGCAAGTTAACAAGATCTACGCCCACAACAAAATTGTGTTCTACTCGTGCAATAGAGAACTACGCATAGACCTAGCTCATGATGCCACTGTTGGGGAACGTTGCAGAAAATTAAAATTTTTCCTACGGTTTCACCAAGATCCATCTATGAGTTCATCTAAGCAACGAGTCATGGGAGAGAGATTGCATCTACATACCACTTGTAGATCGCGTACGGAAGCGTTCAAGGGAACGGTGATGATGGAGTCGTACTCGCCGTGATTCAGATCACCGATGACCAAGTGCTGAACGGACAGCACCTCCGCGTTCAACACACGTACGGTACGGACGACGTCTCCTCCTTCTTGATCCAGCAAGGGGAAGGAGAGGTTGAGAAAGAAGGCTCCAGCAGCAGCACGACGGCGTGATGATGGTGGAGAGGCAGTACTCTGACAGGGCTTCGCCAAGCGCTCAACGGAGGAGGAGAGGTGTTGGGGAGGGGAGGGGCTGCGCCTTGGATCAGGTGTTCAGCCCTCCCCTCGCCCCTCTATTTATAGGGGAAGGGGGAAGGGGGCCGGCCCCCTCTAGATGAGATCTAGAGGGGGGCGGCGGCCAGGGAGGGGGGCTTGCCCCCCAAGCAAGGGGGGTGCGCCCCCACTAGGGTTCCCCCCCCCCCAACCCTAGGCGCATGGGCCCAAGGGGGGCGCGCCCAGCCCTCCAGGGGCTGGTTCCCTGCCCCACGCGGCCCATGTGGCCCACCAAGAGGGGTGGCCCCTCCCGGTGGACCCCCGGAACCCTTCCGGTGGCCCCGGTACAATATCGATATGTCCCCGAAACTTTCCGGTGTCCGCATGACAACTTGCCATATATAAATCTTTACCTTCGGACCCTTCCGGAACTCCTCGTGACGTCCGGGATCTCATCCGGGACTCCGAACAACATTCGGTAATCACATACAAGTCTTCCTTATAACCCTAGCGTCACCGAACCATAAGTGTGTAGACCCTACGGGTTCGAGAGACATGCAGACATGACCGAGACGGCTCTCCGATCAATAACCAACAGCAGGATCTGGATACCCATGTTGGCTCCCACATGCTCCTCGATGATGTCATCGGATGAACCACGATGTCGAGGATTCAATCAACCCTGTATACT